>NW_028190837.1:0-13863 GCF_048542155.1 Nylanderia fulva | reverse complement strand
GGGGTTTTTTAAGTTACGGCTTTCACCTACGCATCACCCAAACAATCGATATTTATGAACGGATTTTTTAAAAAAAATTGTACCAAAAATGTTGCACAATTTTGGCGACGATGGTGGTTTTTTCCAAAGGTGTTAACACCTCCACCCCACACGCATGCGCATTTTATGGACCAATTTCACGAAATTAGTACAAAATGTTTGCAAATTTTTCTGGAACAGTGATGTGTGTGGTTTTTTTTTAAGTTTTATACCACCCACGCATGCATCAAGCATTCACACATTGATTCACATACTTTTTTGAAAAGTTGTAGTTAAATTTTGTTGGAAGATGGCTACTCTGATTTAACAAATTTTGATCATCCTATTCATCACCCACGCACCCATGCACCCCATTGCAGACGCATTTATTGACTTGGTCACACCAAGAAGTAATTTTAAAAATTTGTGTACGTATTGGATATGTGTGCAATTCGGAAATAAACCTTTAATTGGTATGCAATTTTTCAGAAATAGTACCAAAAATGTTTGCACATTTTTGCAATCACAAAACATGTACGCAAATTAGTTAAAATTACTAATTGGGTGACCAAGTCAATAAATGGTATGCACATGGGTGCATGGGTTGGTGGGTGGAATGAAAGTATGATTATAAAAAATTTGTTAAAATCAAGTAGCCATCCCCAACAAAATTTGAGTCAAATTTCGAAAAAGTCTGTGAAAAATGTGTGAATGCGTGGGGTAAATCGTGGGTGGGATAAAACTTTAAAAACCACACAGCAGCTTTCTCAAAAAAATTTGGCCAACATTTTTGTACCATTCGTAAAATATTGGTCATAAATGACGCACGCGCGTGGATGAATGCGTGGGTGGAGGTTGTTGTAAACAATTGAAAAAAAACCACACGTCGACATCTCAAAATATTTTGCAAAATTTTGGTACCAATTTTAAAAAAAATCGGTTATAAATATACGAGTGCGGTGGGGGGGGTGCAGTGGGTGGGCGTAACTTAAAAAATAAAACAACGCTTTGTCAACAAAAATTTGCAACATTTGATACTAATTTAGTGAAAAATTTGGTTAATAAATTGCGCATGCGCGGGCGTGGGTGCGTGGGTGGAGGTGTAACACTTGAAAAACCGCTTGTTTATGTTTCATCTTCCAATTAATTTGGATTATTTGCAACATTTTTGTACCAATTTCGTAAAAATATTGGTCCATCAATGCGCACGCGCGCTGGATGATTGCGTGGGTGGAGGCGTAAACTTAAAAAACTATAAAACACCAGGTCCTCATCAGAAAAATTGCCAACATTTTGTTACTAATTTCGTGAAAATTGTCCATAAATGCGATGGTGGGGGGATGCGGTGGGTGGATTGCGTGGTGGAGGTGTTACACTTAAAAAAACCGCATCGTCGCTTATTCTCCAAAAATTTTGCAACATTTTGATACCAGTGTTCCGAAATATTGCCAAAAAAAAAATTTTTCGCAAAAACATACCCCTACTTGAAGAAAAAAAATAAAAAAAAATAAAAAAATTAAAAAAAAACCCACAGCAGCCACCCCCGAAACCAATTTGGCAAAACATTTTGGTACCAATTCGAGACAATCGGTCCACCAAATGCGGGAAGTAGTTCGGGCACAGACAGACAGACAGACAGACGACGGTTTTTTGCTATTATATATAGATTAAATAATCCCTGTATCTTTCTCTCTCTTCTCTCTATCTATCCTCCCTCGCCAGCCTAATATATATAATAATTCTAATAATTATAAATAAATATTATAAATTTAATAATTTTTTGCAGTAAAACAGGAAAGCTCGATGGGCAAGAGCCCGGAAGAAGGTACAATTTAAAAAAAAATCGGTTCATAAATATACGATTGCGTGGGGTGGGTGCGTGGGTGGAGGGGTAAACTTAAAAAAATAAAACCAGTAGTTTTCTCAAAAAAATTTGCAACATTTTGGTACTAATTTCGTGAAAAATTGGTCCATAAATGCGCATGCGCGTGGGTGGGATGCGTGGTGGGGTTGCGTGGGTAAGGGGGTGTAACACTAAAAAAAACCGCATCGTCGTTATCTCCAAAAAAATTTGCAACATTTTGATACCATGTGTTCAGAAATAGTGCAAAAAAAAGATTAAACATACCCTACCTCTGTAGGAAAAAAAAAAAAAATTTAAAAAAATTAAAAAAAAACCCCACAGCAGCCACCCCCAAAAAAATTTGCAACATCATTTGGTACAAGTGTCAGAATATCGGTCCACATGCGGAAAGTAGTTCGCGTACATAATTACGACAGACGGTGCTTCTTATATATAGATATAA
The DNA here is from genome assembly GCF_048542155.1 of Nylanderia fulva. NCBI lineage: Eukaryota > Metazoa > Arthropoda > Insecta > Hymenoptera > Formicidae > Nylanderia > Nylanderia fulva. The sequence continues at coordinate 11,539 of NW_028190837.1, read as the reverse complement.
AAATGGGTAAGAATACACGTCTATGAGACAAGATAAAACAGATAGATAAATAAATCGAAAAAGTTACCTGAAAATCCCCATTTTGATTTCCATAAACATGTATAAATACGCTCTCGGAGTTAAGTTAGCTAGCTACATTTTTGAATTTAGTCTCTCCGTATCACGTATCGCGAAAGGATGTACTATAAATTTCAAATAATGAGTTTGAAAAAAGTCAATTGAAATTGTCTAGACACTAGCGCAGAGTTTATGCGAAAAAAATTTTTTCCAAGCTATATATCATGAAATTAACATGCGCGAGTGTGAAGACAAATGCTTCATATTTTTGGAAATCGCGGGGGGGAGGGGAAGGGAGGGAATGTCCAACGCTGTACTAGCGGTATTATTCCGACTAGGAACATTTTAGTGTTTCGCGACTATATTGATTATCGCGGGTGAGGTGATCGAGTTCGATGTACTATTTTGGTGGGGGAAAGAAAACGACGCCAGCAGGTCACATAGAATATTCTCCTCCTAAATTTTCATCGAGTTCTCCGGGGAGGAGCAGATAATAATGTAAGGTTGTATTTTTTTTTTTTTACACTTAATATAAATAGAAAAGTAATTAAAAACTACCCCAATTATTTATCTTAAATTCGCTACTAAAACTTAGCTTTCGTACGCCCTGTCGCACGCGTTACAGGAAACCGGTTGCGCGTTACTAGAGAACTCGCACCGTATCACTCTCTTAGATTAAGGTTAAATAGAAGCGACCGAGCGGATTCTTCGCCGGAGGCCCGGACCTTCGCGTACGTTTTTAACATTATAAATTATTATCGCGCTGCTAGAAAACATTATATTAAAACAAGAAAAATTTTTAATAAAAAATAATATAAGTTCAGGCCGTGCACGCATCGTGTTAAAAGCGGAGCTGGGGAACCTCCGGTTATTGATTTTAGACGAAAGTTGAAGTGATAACGACGTGAAGAGGTGCGGGGTTCGGCTCGAAAGTAAGTCCGTTCGATGAGGCGGCCATTACTTTATTTCCTCCTTGAAAGTAAGTAAGAGACAAATACTTACAGGCTATATATCAACACAAAAGATTTTTTAATTATGTTGAAATATAATAATATATGAATGATGAATATTAGATGAAGCGGCGAATTGAAAACGTTGGTATGTAGAGGAGCGAGAACGGGAGGAGAAATCGACGAGGGAAATATAAACACGATTTCGGGAAGATGAAGAGGGAGCTGGAGGAGGAAGTGGAGGAGAAGGAGGAGGAAGAGGAGGGAGGAAGAGAAGTATGAAGAGTTGGAAGAAGAAGGAAAGAAATAGAGAAACGGAAGATGAAGAAGAAGAAGCCGGAAGAGCGAGAGAACAAACGGGAGATGAAGAAGACAGAATGGAAGGATGAAAATAACAACGCCACGTTTTCTGTAGAAGAAGAAGAAGAAGAAAGAAAAAAATAGCGGGGCGAGGGGGAGGAAGGTAAAAAATTTCATATTTTAATTAATCTTCCCCACTTTTAAAATTTTTTGTTTTTTTTAATTTAAAATAAATTTTATTAGGATTTGTAACGGCGTGGCCGTTACTAACGCCTCGCGGGCCGATCACCCGCCCGCCACTTGAGGCTATGGCGCCTAAGGCGCCCCTAACACAAAAACATAAGCGATACCGGGTCACCCTACCCCAGGGGCGCCCCACTACAACCCCCAGAGGCGCCCCACTACGACGCCGGCGTTACCCCCACCCACAGCCTCGATGTAGAGTGGGGAACCGCCGGCAGGGTATATAAGCCGGCTCGACGGATGAGCCGGCACCAGTCCTGTTCCGGACCTCCTAGCCAGGCAACGGGCTTCTCGTTGTTACGCCGGGTTTCTCGGTTTCTGGCCTCCTACCTTTAGTATCGGGCAACGGGTTTCTCGTTGTTACGCCGGGTTTCCCGGTTTCCGGTCTCTTCCTGCTACACGCCGGGCAACGGGTTTCTCGTTGTTACGCGGGTTTCCCGGTTTCCGGTCTCTTCCTGCTACACGCCGGGCAACGGTTTCTCGTTGTTACGCCGGGTTTCCCGGTTTCCGGTCTCTTCCTGCTACACGCCGGGCAACGGGCTTCTCGTTGTTACGCGCCGGGTTTCCCGGTTTCCGGTCTCTTCCTGCTACACGCCGGGCAGCGGGTTTCTCGTCATTACGCCGGGTTTCCCGGTTTCTGGTTTCTTCCTGCTATAGGCTATACGCCTCCGTACACCGTATCTCTAAGTTATACCGGGTAATTTGTAAATCTTTTCCGGACAACCGCTACAGGCTATACGCCTCCGCATTTTTGTTTATACCGAGTAGTCAATAAGTTTCTCCATTTAAGGCTTTATGCCAACAAACATTTTTGTTTATACCGAGTAGTCAATAATTTCTCCATTTAAGGCTTTATGCCAACAAACATTTTTGTTTATACCGAGTAGTCAATAAGTTTCTCTATTTAGGCCTTATGCCAACAAATATTTTGTTACTTGTTTCTTTTTGATAAACAAAGCATTGTTAATATGGAATAAGCGAGTCTGAATCTCCCCCTTCCTCCCGAATCCTGGAACCGGCGAGCCGATCCGCGGCGTCGGGAAAGGTGAACCGTTACATGGCGCCCAAACAGGGACCTGCCCAGTGGAGATCCCGACTCGCTTAGGCCTATCCAGATGCCCGCTTGGGTAATCAATTATCAAAATCCAAAGCTATTGCCTTGGCCAAAAGGACACTGGAATCGATAGCCAAGGAACTTTAGACGAGGTCCGCCGACGCCCCCGCCGATTTGTCGGGCAAAACCCCCGCGCCATTTCGACTCACCTACCTGTGCCCACTATCAACGTCGAAATGGCCACCGGAAGCCCAACCAAAGACGAAGAAGCTACCACCCCGACACCTTTTTGAACCGGCCAGGATCATGGATCAGATCCGAAAATGGGGGTGCCACTTCGAGGGCAAGGACCCCCTGGCATTCCTCGAGCGTACGGAAGAGCTGTGCCTGGGCTACGGCTACACCGACGCCCAGATGCTGTTAGGGCTACCCGAACTCTTACGGGGAGACGCCCTACTGTGGTATCGCAACATCCGCGATACCATAGCCAGCTGGCCCGACTTTCGCCAAGCTGTCCGCCAGCAATACCTGCCAAGCGGGTATGAGAGACAGATGAAAAGGACGATCCAGGGACGTCAACAACGCCCTAAAGAGTCCTTCCAAAAGTACGCCACCGAGGTTTTGACCATGATGCGGCGCGCCGGGGGATATTCACCCCTAGACCAACTGGAACAGCTCTACGAAAACATGGATCCGGAGTACCAATTGTACATCCGTCGGGCGGACGTGCTCAGCGTCGGGGATCTGAGCATCCGAGCCACCCGAATACGAAGAGGCCGACCGCCGGAGACAGGAACGACGAAGGGACGTGCCCCAAAGCCACACCCCGGTCGTAGCTTCCGCGGTCTACAGTCGGGAGGAATGTTGCTGGAGGTGCAAGCAACGAGGACATACACGCCTGCACTGCCAGCGACCTCCGAAGAAATTCTGCTCGAGATGGGCAAGGACGGGGTCCTCACCCGTGACTGTCACCCCCCGACGGGAAACGGGGTGCGGGCCGGAGACGTCGCGGCCGTCGTCCAGCCCGACTCGGCCTAAAATACAACCCGAGAACCGCACCTCCGGATCCAGATCGCCGGTCAACATTTGTGGGGCCTCCTCGATTCCGGCTCGAGATCTCATTCGTAAACATTGAAACGGCCCGCCGAATCAACCGCACACCGTCTAGCCCAGATCTCAAGGCAGCCCAGATACGCCTGGCCGACGGACCCAAGTCCCCATTGCCGAGACCATCGAAGCAACGGTCAGGTTACGAGGGAAATCGTACCGCCACCGTTTCTCCGTACTACCACAACTAGACAACGCCGTACTAATAGGCATAGACCTCTGGGCAAAATTAGGATACTGCGCCCCCTGCCCAAACCCTTTACCGAGACAAAAACCAAAAATGGAATCGCGACAGCCAGTATCAGCCCGGAAATACCAGCGAGGCCTAAGGCTACGGCCTTTCTAAAAAACAACTTTCCAAATTCAATCGGTCCCGGGCCCGACCGACAAAACCACGCCCAAAATTCGGCCTAAAACCGGGGCCGCTCATTAAAGAAGCGCGAATGATGATACCCGAATTCGACGGTACATCGCGACACCCCCTTCAGGAATTTCTAAACGCATGCAAATACAATGCAAAAAAACACCCGGAGACGAAGAGTCTCGATACAGGGCAACTTTTTACAAAATTAAAAAGGTAAAGCCATGCAAGTTTCGAAACGCGAGACATAAAAAACGTTTGAAAAATTAAAAGAACAATAGAGACCGCCCTTACCCAAATGCAAGAAATACGCCCATTTGAAATTAGAATTTAATTCGTTTTTAAAAGGGGAAAATAAGGGACAGCACAAAATTTTTCGGGCAACGCGTCGCCAGCTCGTATGAATTTATCATTAAATGATAGAGGGGGAAAAAACCAAAACGAGTAGAGAAACCCCACATTTACAAAGATCCAAAACCCCAAAGAAATTTTAAATTTTTCAATTAAGGTACAAAGCGACTTAAAGGTACTGTACGTCACAAAGATATACAGTTCAAGAAGCGATAGCCGGGCAGCGCGGAAAAAAGGGAAAGGGGAAAAGGGGCCTAGCACGTCACGGGAAAAACAAATCCTCGCTAAAAAAGCCGAATAAAGGGGTCAGGACACGAACGAGGGACTTTTTTTAAGGCGGAAAAAACCCGGACATTACGGACGAGATGTGTGCAAAGTCAACTTTCACGAAACGGGAAAAACCTCGCGCGTACGCCTGAAAAATTTTCCCAAATTTTGCAAAAAGCGGGAAAAACCCGGAAAGAATTTTGGGTTTTAAACGGACGACCAAAAAAAATATAGCCCCCACGGAACAACCCAGAGGATCAAAAAAAACCGCGAAGTTTTAAATAAATAGAAAATCAAAAAATTTCCGGGGGGAAAAAAATCGAGCCCCGAACGTAGAGGATGAAGCGGAGAGCGCGGAGATAAGTTTAAAGAAGAACTCGCGCCCCCGAATATCGGTACACAGTGCCCCAAAACGCCGAAAAAAAAGAGCGAGTTTAAATATAATTAATTGCCTATGCGGGGGCAAAACGGGGGAAGAGTAAAATATGTTTACGTTTTGGGAGCTCGATTATTGTAAAGGAAACATTAAAGGGCGAGCCGAAATTTAAAAAAATAAAAAAACCCCTCTTTGGGAATCCCCGGTAAAAAAAGCAAAGCCGATCGGAAAAATATAAGGGGACAATTGACTAAACAAAAACAAGATTAAAACACGCGATTACGTCGTGAAAGAGTTTCCCAGGAATGACGGGATAAGGGGAATCGATTCCCCCAGAAGCGCAATCACGTGCGATTACAAAAAAGCGAATTAAAATCGGAAACCCCCGTCCTAAAATTGCAACCGTAAAAAAATTTAAATTTAAAAAAACCCGCGTAGGAAATTTTTTTATACACCAATAAAAAATGATAATAAAACGGGGTCATTCGACCCAAAAAAAAACCCCCCCCGGAATTATTCGGACGAGGGTTGGTAAAACCGAAGAATTTTACCAATGCCCCATAGTGTAATTAATAAACTGTAACCCGGGTCGAATACAACACCCCTAAAACCTTTTAGAAGACGCTTGCGAAAAAAGTTTAACCGGAAAAAAAAAAATTTTTAACACGTCAAATAGACGAAAACCCGGGAAACAATTAACGCGTGACGAAAAGAAATTTAAATTTGTTCACAAAAAAGTTTTTAAACGAGGAAGAAAGGAAAGCGATAAGAAAATAGCAAAAATTTGGAAAGTTTTTTTTAAGCGGAGAACCACTGTCTGACAGCAACGTAAAAACGAGTTTAAAGCACGCGCGCCGTACCTCACCCGTCAATGTGAGACCGTATGCCTTCCGAAAAACACAAATCAGAAGTGAACAAAAAAAAAAAAAAATGCAAAAAGACGGAATTTTAGTACAAGCATTACCCAGGGGGAATGCACCGTTTTGTAGTGCCAAAAAAAAGGACTGAGAACGGGAAAAAAACCGGTAAGAGTAGTAGTCGTTTTCCGAAAGTTAAATAAATTTTGACATAGGCGATCATTCCCATGCCATATTTACGAATTTGGTCAGGGGAAACGCAAAAGTATTTACGACGTGACTTGCATTGGATATACCAGATACCGAGGGCCGAGCGCGACAAAAAAAAACACCCCTTTCGACCCTCGGACACTAATTTTTAATAAAATCCCCGTTTGGATTTTTAAAAACCGCCTGCGATTTTCCAACGATTATGAATCAGTGCTAAGGGGGTAAAAGGGGACCCCGAGCCCGTTTATCTCGACGACATCGTATTAGGGATCCAGTTTAGGGGATCACAACAGAAGACTCGGGAAGTTTTACAACCCCTACGGAAAAAGTCTCAAAAAAACCCTGACAAATGCGAATTTTTTACGAAAAAGAGGAAATATACCTTGGACATTTTTTTCCCAAAAAAACGGTTTTATCCCAAGATCCGTCGAAATTAGAGGCGGTTTAAAAAAAATTTCCGAACCACGGAAAGTAAAAGAGTACAATCTTTTATCGGATAAGGGGATTCCCGGAAAAATTAAGAAAATTTTTCGAAAAAGAAAAAACCCGTTAACTTAAAAAAAGGAAAACGGGAAACGTTCGAATGGAAAAAAACGAAAAACAAAAAATCGCTTTTGAAAAATTGAAGGAAAAATAACGACAGCCCCCAGTGCTAAGATGGGGAATTTCAATGAAGAATTAAAAGGACAACCGATGCCCTGGTTGCAATCGGACCCCCCCCGTACTATCAAAAGGGAAGGTGGCAAGGATAGACCTATCGCATACCCCCCACCCGAGTTTTTTTCCCGCGGGAACAAAATTATAAATATACGGAGAAGGAAAGGGGGCCAAGTAGGGTTTTTTAAACATTTCGACCATACTTTTAGGGCCCCAAAAGTTTTAAAAAATTACCATAAAAACCCTTTGATAGGCTTTTAAATTTTAATACCCCGGGTCTGATTACCCCTTGGAGACTGAAACCGAGGGGGGAATTGATTAGAAATCTACACAAGGCCCGGGACGAGCAAAGCGAATGCCGACGGTTTAAGCCGACAAGTAACCGAGTTTCAACGGGGAGAAAAAAAATAGAATTTTTCACGTTAGAAAAAAGACGAAGAAGAAAAGAAGAGGGAAGAATTCGCAGATAAAAAAGGGAAAATATTCTGAAAGAGGAAAAAAAAAACAAAAATCTATGAATTACGATGCACCCAAGGGGGCATCAAGGAATCGAACGAACAATAAAAAATGTTTTTTAAAAATATAAGGGCCAGGTTTGACAAAAGATGTGAAAAACATTATATCGCAAAATGAAAAATTTCCCCCAAAAAAAAAAAATTAAATTTCGCGCCGAAAAAAAAGCCCCCCTGTACTAAAAGAACTCCGAATAAAATTTGAAAAAATGGATTAGATATCGTGGACCGTTAACAGTTACCACTAACGGAAACAAAATTTAAAACATTTCGGATCCCCGACGAAATCATTTTTAAAGCGATACGACCCGCAATCGGGAAAAGCAAATCCCCGCGCGAAAGAGTTGTTACAAAATAATTTCGAAAGGGATTCCCCGAAAAATTTTAACGCCAAGGCAAAAATTTTTAGAGCGAAGTTTTTTAAAAAATAATGCAAAATTTTTTAAGAAAAAAAAAAAGATACAAACAACCGCGTATACCGGAGTAATGGAGCATTAGAAAGATCGCATCGCACATTACCCCGAAAATTTGGCGAAATAAAATGGACCAAACCCCGAGGGGGATGAATGGGGCCATACCCCAATTTTTACATTAATCCCACTCCTCATTCAGCAACGGGATATACCCCTTTTGAACTAATATTGGAGACAAGTCGAACCCACCGACGGCACTAAAAAAACCGCCTAAACTGAGAAAACGATGACTATTTCAGGAATAAGGGAAAATAGTGCCTCAAAACAATTTCAAAAGAAAAAAATTTAAAAAAGGAAAAAATAAAATCGAAAGAATACTTGAAAATCCGCGAAAGGAAAAGAATTTAAAATAAGCGAAAAGTACTCGTATCGAGGGGACACTACCGGACGATCCAAGAAAAAATTAGACGCATTAGGGCAGGACCCGTATACAATAATAGAAAAAAATTAAAGGTAAATTACAAGTTTTAAAAAAAAGGGAAAAGAAAAAAGCGATAGCATACACAAAATAGATTAAAATTTTTTTGAAAAATAGGACTTACCTAAATTTTCTGCTTGTCCTCGCGCATAAAAACCCCCGGAAAGGGCCCCCCCCTTTGCAAAGCTCTCAAAAATCTGCATGGCGGGGAATCTAAATCCTCCTCGGGGGGCCCCAAAGCAATTGGCAAACGCGCACACCGACCTAAATTTACACTCGTTAAAGAAAATGGAAAAAAAAGGTGCCCCAATCTTTCGACAGCCCCCAAAGCCCGTTCGAAAGGCCCGGTCGGCAAGCGGGCCCCCCAATTTGGGCCCCCACATCGAAGGGAAAACTCAAACACGGGAAGAAAAGCGGTTTCCCCCCCAGGGAAAAACTCCCCTGGATGCGAACAATCGAACCACATGTCGGAAAACCCAACCATTTTTTTTTTTTAAGGGCGCAACGATAGAAATAAATCAAAGGTTTTCATAAGACTAAAGGGACGACGGAGACATATAGACCGAACGCCCCTTTTTTTGTAAAAAATTTCAAACGAAAGATATTCAAGATCAAGAAAAAAGTGTAAGAAGGGGAAAAAAGTAATCATTCCAGGGCATCTCACTCTTAGCCCGAACGCTGCAGTACCCGGGAAAAGGGAAAAGGGGAAGAATAACTGATAAGATAACAGAGTTCGGCACAGTCCAGGATTATATTTGACAAATGGACAAAATACACTTTTCCAAGAAAAAAGGGGGAAATAGTGAAAAAATTAAACCCTTTCAACCTTTAAAATTTTGACATGAACAAATTGTCATAAGAAACAGACAGAAATGATGTGCGAAAACAGAAATTCATGCGTAAAAACGGTTGATTATAAAAAAGAAAATTTAAAAAAAAAACCCAACAACAAAAAAATAAATTGATACCCTTAAAAGGACCGACAAAACAAAAGTCGAGGGACTAATGAGGTATAGGACGAAAAAAAACTTATTCGGAATATTGGGCGCGACGACAAAAAAAAATAAAAGAACGGTTTTAAATTTAAAAGCAAAAAAGAAAAGGGGATCCCAACCGCGATTTGAAACCAACTAAAAAATTAAAGTACAGTAGCAATTTGATAGATTAGAAAAAATAATCGACCAAAGAGAAAGCAAAACAAAAATTGGCGAAAAATTTACCTTCGAAAAATAAACGAAATTTTAGGGCGATAGAAGCAATTATAAACGAATAATAAAAGTAAAAAAACTATTAGAATTTTAAATAAACGAAAAGGGCAAAAATGATCCCAGTTTAAAACCAATAGACGAGATTATAAAAAATTAAAAAAAGCAGCAGCCCCAAATTCCGAAGGATGTATTTCCCCCTTTAAAAATTTGTACAGAGAGGTTATGATAGAAGAAAAATTGCGATAACAGCGTACCACGAATCAGAAAAATAATAAATTTTTCGTTTTCCTTTAATTGTACAGCGAAATACGACATTAAAAAGCGATAGAATTTCCTACGCATACTAAAAAATTTTTAAAAATTATTTAAATAAACAAACCCATTATTGTAGTAGATAAGGAAAAATTAACATCGCCCTAATAAAAAGAAAAAAAGTTGAACAAGTAGTAAAATAAATAACAATATGTTTGAAACAAAATACACCCCTAATCGCATGATTAGACGCACCGTGCGAAAAAATTCAAATGTTACATGCGACCCGTTATCAGGACAAATTAAGTTAGACAAAATACCTCGTCCCCCACATAGGTAATACACCCAAAAAGACATTTGGCATACTCGACCCCGCTAACAGACAAAAATAGAGCGACGGGGAAAACAGAAAATAAAGTAACAAAAAAAAAAGGCGAGATTACATAAACGAAAATTTTAAATGACAACAACAGACACAAATTACAAAGGAGGAAAAGAGGAAAACCTTTGAAAAAATTTCCCACCCAAAAAAATATAACAATTCCCAGACAGAAAAATAGGACAGATCGGACACATTTGAAAAAACCACAAAAATGTTGGAATTGACAAAAAACGAGGGCAAAATAGAAACTTGACAACGACTACAAAAAAAACGAACAAAATTTTTTGCACGGGAAGCATTTTCACCCAAAGACATTCCCCGGAACAGAATACAGGCTACAATATTTTTTTAAAGGTAATAATAATAAAAAGAAAAAAAAAAAACAAAAAAACAACCGAAAAATACAACAAATTGACTTCAATACCCAGATCATCCTAAAAAAGAAGTAAAGTACTAGAAATTTAAAAACGAGAAAATATCTGTAACGGGAAACCACTATTTTATTAAATTAAAAAAAAACCCCACATCATATTCTGTCTGATAATTTTTTTTGATATATTTTTTTGAAATTCAAAAAGCCTAGTCAAATTAAAAACTTATTGCCTTTTTAATGCACGTTCGCAGTTTTTAAAAAGCCCCAAGACCATATTTTATTTTGGGCGTTAGGGCAACTTTTATAAGCGCTAGAAAGTTGATGTTTTAATGTAGCGTTTTCCAGCCTTTATCGCGCCATTATTTAATCTGTTCTAAAACAATATTTTTGCCTTTTTGCCCTTTGGGCCCTTTTTCTTAAAACTTCCCCTACATTAAGTAATCCTTCCGTTTTGTGTCCCCTTTTACTACATGTAGGGGCCCCGATTTTTTCTTCACCTTCGTGAAAATAGGCTATTAGCTTGACTTTTTTATTTTCTGATTTTCTCTCGGCACGGCCGGTATTCGATTTTTGATAATTTTTTAGAAACACCGTTTTTAAAAATAATAAATTTGGGGTATTATACGACGGATAAAATTTTTCGATTACGGTTTTCTTTTTAAAAAGGTGCCCTTTCATTCGTTAAATTGGGCCATCGTTTCCATTTTGAAAAAACTAATTAATCAAAATTTGGAGAGTGAACCTTTTTTTTCCTTTTTAAGTCGAATGATAGGGATATTAAAAACTACTGCTTCCGCAGTTAAATTTAATACATTTCATTCGGAACATGTTACTGTTTAATTCGGTTTTTAAAATCTTTATGTCGGAATACGTCGACATTAGAGCCGTAAAAAAAACCGAAACATCTTGTTTGTTCTTCTTTGAAGGTTTTTTCCCCAGACTTCTAACCCCTTGAATTTGCAATATTTTCGTTCACCATACGCGCAGATAGCACAGTCAAAGCATTCATCTTTATTTTTAGTATTTGTTGCCCTAATACGTACGCAATGAAAGCCATTTTATTTACTTAGCTAACAGAACACATCGTTTTTGCAAAGGCCATATATTTTTTTACGTAAATACTTTCGGGTT
>NW_028190836.1:0-50441 GCF_048542155.1 Nylanderia fulva | reverse complement strand
AAAAAAAGAGGAAATCGCGCAATCTATTTCGACAGTTTTGGCAATCTTCGACCACCCGAGGAATTGGTGCGATATTTAAATGTGCCGAAATTGGAATACAATTACACCTTTTATCAAACGTATGATCAGAGTATCTGCGGACAGTTGTGCTTGCAGTTTCTCCGAGATTTCTCGCCGCAAATTTAAAGATTGACATTGCGTTATTTAACTCAGTTTTGTCAACATGTCGCTAACACTAACATTGACTGGAAAGAGTAGTGTCCTCGCGGCGATCTACTTTCCCCCCATAGATTTGAGCGATGCGGACTACCAGCTCGGTGTGGCAGACTTTGAAACTTATCACACTATATCGAATGTGAATTCCTCAAATAATAAATTTTACTACGGCAAAGACGACGCGGAAATTACGATTCCCGAGGGATCGTACGAGCTGCAAGCGATACATGAATTTTTGAAACGCGCACTTTCCTGAAAACATAATGCTGTTAGTGATAAAGGTGTCGACGATGAAGATTACCCAATCGTGCTCCGCGCTAATTATAATACGATGAAAAGCGAGATTAAATGTGCATACAGAATAAACTTTAGCATGCTCAACAACATTGGATCGCTGCTGGGATTCTCGAATCGTATACTGCAACCGCGAAAATGGTACGAATCGGACATGTCGATTAATATTATCAACGTGAACATTATCCGCATAGAGTGTAACGTGACCGCGGGTGCATACAGCAACGGTAAACTCGTTCACACGGTACATGAATTTTCACTAAGCGTACCACCTGGATATAAGATATCGGAAACGCCGGCGCAGATCATTTACTTGAAGGTCTTCGTACGGAGCATTACTGATAGACCTGGCACCTTTTTATTCGCGAGCGGTATACCGTACACATTATTCGCGGCGTAATCGCTGGTATCAAATCGAGCGATGTCGCGTTTCAAATTTTTATAGACATCCTGACATTTAATTTGATATAATAAACTATCCGTGTCGGTGTACATTACTCTACAATTGTCACGATAGAGCGGTGACATGTATTCGTGGTGAAATTCATAAAGACATACTTTTGATACGTCGAGTATGCACATGCCGACGTAGATTGGTTTGTAGAATTTAACTTCGAGTTTGCGTAATTCTATGGCAACTAATTTTTCCGAAAATATGCTTGTACTATGAAAATTTGGTTTCGCGATCATTGCCTCCGCACCGTACCGTCCGTCCCATTTTGTTAATAATTTTACATCCATATGATTGCGCACATTTTCCATCGTCTTGCCGAATACCGCGTTATTCATCAATTTATATAAATTTTTTTCAAAATCGTTTTTCGCTCGTGTTTTAAACTGTGTGTTGAGTTCGATGTATTTTTGAAGCCACGCTGACTGCGTGAATTGTAGTATGCGATATATTTTTGTTATGCGTAGCCCGTGGCGCGTGCACTGCTGCAGATTACGATAGTGTATTACGTAGCGCTTCTTATCGTAAAGCGTTGCGAGGAGTTTATACTCCCGCTTGCCGGGCGGCTTATCGCGCGTCGGGCAAAACGGTAGGTCAATGTGCGCGTCATGAAGATGCCGCGGATACTCTAAATCTACTTCGAGAACATAGCCTATAGGTGAATCGAACGCGATAGATGATATGTCAAAATTCGATATATCGTCGACCCACCGAAAATCGGCATATGGCAATGGTTGACACATTGCCCATCCGTACAAATTATTTACATCAAAATACATGAGATAAGATGAGGGTTTCGATGGGTCGTACGATTGCATGTACTTGTTATTTGCCTGTGCGTATCGACTTGAACATTGATTAAAGCCGCCGCGTATACCTCGTTCGACAAACATTACCATGTCAATGTCTGTTAATAATTCAAATTTTATATTTGTATGTTTTAACATGGCGTCCCATGTATATCCGGGGAGAGTATAATAATACGCGGGATCGAGTCCATAACTTTTTATACAACTGTCGCGAAAATTTTCAAATATGTCTGCCAATAACAAGACATCAATTTTTAAATATAAATCGCTATATTCGCCTAGCGTTCGAAGGGAAAATCGGCTCCAGACGGTCTCAGCGTGCGCGTAATCAATTTCAAAATTTCAATCTTTTTCAAAAATTAATTCTTTAACATATTAGTCATGACAATCGCTAACCTACATGAATGACCGGTATTAACAAATATTTAGTCTCGCATATAATCGCTCATAAGTTAAAAAACATGATTTCTGCCCGCCCCTCACCCCCCCTCATTGCCCACGGGTTAGAACCCCCATAGTATACCTACTATTAGAAATTCGTTCCTGATGCGAGTTATCTATCAATTTACATATAACTATGAAATGTAAATGTAAATTGATAAATTTTACCTGTCTATCATGATTATTAAACTCTAACTATAATTAAACTTTTCTACCATTTACATGCAAATATAAATATAAATTAAAGCAAATAAGATTATTTTAATCTATAACAAAATTTACGAAGTAATGCATTTAATTTCAAATCGCAAAAGGAACCGACATATTCTAAAGAATAATACCTAAAATATATATATATCGCTTGTAAAGTAGTAATTAGGTGTGAAACCCGCTTTATTATGTGAACTCGGCTTTACTCTCAAGAAACATCTAAAAGATTCTAGAAGGTTCTAGAAAGACGGTTGAGAACCGTTACATTCCAGAAGCATGATGCAACGCTGAAACACGTTGCAACCTGCAAGGCCCGTTGCAAGCCGCGTAGCGATGAGTCATCAAAGAAGCACCGCTATCGCTACCGAGAATAGGATAAGGAAAGTCGGAGCGCCCGGCGATGAGTCATCAAAGGAACGCCGCTATCGCTACTAAGAAGCCATCTCTCCGGGACTTAACCGTCGCAATCTCTACCAGGAACAGATTGTCTCCGGTACTTCCCCGGCATACCTCTCTTGCCATTGGCTAAGCCGCATCGCCCGATGGGAGAAGCGAGCCACATTTTACGGTATATAAACCCTGCACCCGGCACGGAACGGCAGTGATTTCGTCGCAGTGGTTCCAGTCAACAACAATCCAGCACTCAACCAGCAAATACTACTGGGGTCCTGAAGACATAGCCGCCATTTTGGTGAGGCATAGCCGCCATTTTGGACCGAGGTACCGAGGCTCCTCAGATCTTCAGACTCAGAGGGAAGAACATAGTAGCGAAGTGTACCATAGCAAGGCACATTAGACATTGTCTAACCTTGTGAGTATTTAAGCCAGTTCACATATCCCTAAATAGTAAAGCGCGACGGGCACTCATTATATTTAATCATTATATTTAATTATCCAATATTAACTCAATCTTACATTACATTTCGAACTCTGAATTTTGAGCATAGACATAAGCCACATATTACTCTGCGTTTCCGATATTATTTCAATCTACGATTTGCATCTGCACACGTCTGCGTTACAATCGTCGATCTATTCAATATTTTATCCAATACTATTCAATATTACTTAACCGATATCGCATACTTA
Source organism: Nylanderia fulva (assembly GCF_048542155.1). NCBI lineage: Eukaryota > Metazoa > Arthropoda > Insecta > Hymenoptera > Formicidae > Nylanderia > Nylanderia fulva. Next base: position 46,931 of record NW_028190836.1, on the reverse strand, counting down.
TTCAATCTATTATAATAAATATACTTATGTATTTTATTGTACCACTGCTTATTCATATATGTATGTAACCCTGTATCCTACCACATATTAGCGAATTGAATGCCGCTAATTCCTCTGTACACATTAGAAAACTATATCCTGTCAGAAGGTACATTCGCAAGTCATCTCTGAGGTGCACGTTTAGTAAAGTGAACGTCGCATTAGCCTATTAAGACAAGGACCAGAGAACCCGGCCTAGCCGGATGAACACCTATCTCTCTATCGCTTTTACGCTTTTATTACCTTGCATTTTCCAATAGTTGCGAATACTTTACCACACCAACTGACAGTGATTTTGCATATTGATATTCGATTCATTTGACAAGTGTACACCACCTGACCCTATTTACAACCAATAGAAATATACCCTGTCATAAGGTACATTCGCAAGTCATCTCTGAGGTGCACGTTTAGTAAAGTGAACGTCGCATTAGCCTATTAAGACAAGGACCAGAGAACCTGGCCTAGCCGGATGAACATCTATCTCTCTATCGCTTTCACGCTTTTGTTACCTTGCATTTTCCAATAGTTGCGAATACTTTACCAAACCGAATGACAGAGGTCTTGATAATTACTAAGAATTATTACTTCAATATTTAAGACTTAAATCTTTGATGCTTGAAAGTACAAATATTAATATTCTTGATATAGATATTAATACATGTACTAAGACTCCTTTTCCAATTCCACATTATTACCAATTCTCTTTCAGTATCGTTTAATTATAATTATTATGACACTTACAATTATATTGACACAACGCTTAATTAATTAACAGGTGAAGGGCATTCTCGTATAGATTAACCTTTCATCTCGTCTCTAACTCTTTAACACGTAAATCACGACTTAAACGTGAGTCACATTCAATTACCTTTGATTATTTAACTATCTCAGTTCTATTAAACATATTATTCATATAAATTTATTTAACCATTAGATGGTCTCTCCCTTCCGAAGGAAGAATCAAATTGATCGCGACGAGCAACGTCTCCACAGACTACGCGAACGTAGGACAAGAAGAGTCTTAAACTTACATGTCCAAATATTTCCTACGCGAGTAATCGTTCGACCCCCTTCTCCAGACGTTTATTCGCCTATAAATAACCTTCCGCCCTACATTGATTATTCTCACCCGCAATTTCCGGAGCCCTCGCCGTTAGAATCAAATACGTTAATAACGAACCCTAATCATCAATTCTTACCCGATCCTGAATATTATATCCCGGATCAAAATCTACCAATCACATCGCCAGAGTACGATCCCATTTTACAATTTAATCACGAACAAAACTTTAATATTCTTGACGAGGATACCGTGAACCTCACATCCGACGGCACTCGTAACTTCATCTCAGAAGAAGCTCAGGACGATTTTACCTCTTTTATTACTTACCTCATTCAGCCTAATAATTCGGAACAGGAGCTTAGCAATATTGTAACTCAATTTCAAGCTCCCCACGAACCACGTCAGGACCAATAAAATTTATATCAATAGAAAGGTTTTATAAATAAATAAACGACATTGTATTTGCCAAATATCTTTATTTATCGACCCGACCCGTCAGTTTCCTTCTCTGTCCGATACTCTCAATCGAATCTCAAGCTCTCGGCTACCCTGGGTATAGCCGGCCTAGCAGGTTGCCCATAAAACAAATAGAGAGCAGCTTCTTAAACGTCCACCGAGGTAGACGCGAGAGAAGACCGTCTTGTGCAGAAGGTAATTTATCGCTAGATGAATTATTGGACGTAACAAGAAGGCTTATATTTTCTGGTGGCAGCGGTGGGATTGGCCAAAAGAGATCGTTGAGAGGTCGCGGAGATTGATCTGTGCGATCGGTGTTTTTCATAAGTAAAATTAACGTAAAGTTAGTTTATAAATTATAAATCTTAAAACGAAATGTCTCTTACCAGAACCCCTGTACATTCAGACAATTCAGAAAACAGAGTATTCAACCGTAGTCAACTAAATCTTTATACACAGAATTTAAACGATAAAGAAGCCCAATTAACAGCGCAAGCTGAAACATTACGAAATAGAGAGGAAAATTTACTTACATTTCAACGAACTTTAGAACAAGATAGAAACATGGAAGACGGTTCGGTAACCGGAATTTCAGAACAATTAGCTACACAATTAACCCTTATGGAAAAATTATCAGAACAAGCAACTCGCTTATCACAACGTATAGATATAGTCGAACATTCTAACAATATGCAGGAACATTATGATAAAATAGAAACACAAAGACCACCCACTCCTTTACAACTAAATTCTCCTATTCGTTTGAAAGACGCTATAGACACAATCCCAAAATTTGATGGACATAAAATGTCTGTCCTCCATTTCACGAAAATTTGAGAAAGAGCACTTCAACTAATTCCCGGATATCAAGAATATCATTTAGTTCAACTAATCATTAACAAATTGCAAGGACATGCTTACGCCGCGATCGAGGGAGTTGAATTCAATAGCCTACGAGATCTAACACGACGTTTAAACCTTATTTTCGGACCGAACAAATCCATCGATCAATATCGAGGAGAGTTAGCAAACATATTTATGAAACAGAACGAGAATATTTTTGATTACATCGCGCGCGTTCAAGAATTAAGAACGGCAATTATAGATGGAGAAGCCGATATTTGTGGAAATCTCGACGACGAAGTTAGAGATAACATCGAAAAAAGCGTTACTAACAGTTTTATTAACGGATTACCTTCCGATTTATTAATCCGCGTGAAATTAGAACGACCTTATACTTTTGAACAAAGCATTGTCTCAGCTATTCAATTATCCAAGACTCTAGAAGCCGAAAATCTTCGAAAGAAAACCACAATTTTTAATCGCGCTTACACTTCACCTCGAGCCGACGTGAACTATCCGACGGCAAGACAAACTGCGAACAGTATCGATAATAACCCTCCAATAATTAATAATCCGCGCAACAATAATATTTCTACTACTGCTCCTTTCATTAAACCTTTGATACCTGGTCAACCCGGACCAAATTATCCAGCCACTAAAATCTGTCGTTACTGCAAAAGTTCCGGTCACTTCATAAGCGAATGCCGGAAATTCGCTTACAAAAGATCACTCGAACAAAATCAGGCTCAACCTAGTACTTCTTTTGCTAATTCGGGGAAACCCCCAAAGCGTTCCGGTACAATCCGACGTCCGCCGGAACGAAGCCCCGACAGGACGCATCCAACCTGCAAACATGATCATTACACAGCAATCAATTCCAACCACACCACTCAAATCTGCAGTGTAGATAACGAGATTAAACACAACGACTTACCTTCTATCAAACTTATATCCCCACACTTATCACATGAATGCAATTTCATGATTAATTCAGGCTCTGGCATAAATCTTATCAAACAACAATTTGTATTACCTCACGTCAATCTAGACAAAGAAAACATTATATCCATTCGAGGCATTTCCTCTGAAACAATAGTAACTTTAGGTTCCATAACTATCCACTTGTTAGACAAACCTACCCTGTTCCATGTAATATCAGACTCCATTTGCATTCCCCAAGACGGGATCCTAGGAAACGCTTTCTTGAAAGAAAGAAGCATCATCATAAATTATAAGGATAGATGCCTTCATCACGACACAATTATCATTCCTTTTATCACCTATGAAGTTGGAAAATTACATCTCAAAGCAAGGACTGTGACTCCTTGTTGCATTCATATTTCTAATCCAGAAATACATACTGGATATTTACCCTTACAAACCCTCGCTGACAAGGTGTTCTTCGGAGACACACTCATTACTCATTCAAACGGAAGAACATACTTACCGGTATTTAATACCACCGAGGAGGATTTCAAAATCGACATTCCGTCCGTAGAAATTTTTGATTTTGAATCTCGCGAATCTATTAATGAGAGTACCAAGACCTTAGGGCTCGACGTACTTTTTGAAGACGAAGAAATGGGAGAATACATTAATCGGACCGAAACCTTAGGGCATTCGGTACTTTCTGAAGACGAAATGGGAGATAAATCCATGTATTGTACGAAGACCTTAGGGCACGGCGTACATTACCTAAATGAAACGACGAAGATGGGAGATTATACTAATCACGCTGGAACCTTAGGGCATTCAGTGCGATTCCAAAACGAAGAAGAGATGGGAGACAAATCTACTAGATACATTGAAACCTTAGGGCATTCAATGTCTTGCAACGAAGAGTATATTACCGAGAGTCGGGAGACCCCGGTAATAAGAGATGAAATTTCTAATTCCGTCGATTGTGCGAGAACCCTAGGGCTTTTCTCGACCAACGACAATTCTACTAATTCTTATCGACCACACGCTGTCGAAAAACTTTTGAGACTCGAACATTTAAATCCTGAAGAAGTTGATCATGTCAGGTCAATTCTTACTAAGCATTCTGATAGATTCCATTTGCCTAACGAACCTTTAGGAACTACAAACGCGACTCAACACTACATTCCAACTATTAACGAAATTCCTATACACAATAAACAATACAGGTTTCCTCCTGTCTATAAAGAAGAAATCGATAAACAAGTCGGCGAATTATTAAAAAATAATTTAGTCGAGTATTCTACATCGCCGTATAACTCACCAATCTGGATAGTACCGAAAAAACCAGATTCACAAGGCAATAAACGTTGGCGTATGGTTATACCCAGACAGCACAATAACGTTTTAAAAACGTACTAAATATATATATATTGGACGTTTCGTACATATTTAAAACATCCAGATTACAGCCTCAGACATTTTTAAGACATTTTAAATATGTCCAGTGTTACTGATTTGGACAATTAAAAAATGTCCATTTTATATACCAAACGGACTAAAATTGGACCTGTTTCGAACATTATTTAAATTTTTTATAGTAGGTTTAACAGCACATATATTCAAAAGACGTTCAGAGGACATCCAAAGGACATTCAAACATCCTCTGGATGTCCTCTGAACATCTTTTGGATATATTGTGCTCTAGGTAGGTGTAGGTAAAATATTGTTTATTTATCCGCAATCTCATTTGTTAATATCATAGATAAACATCTTCTAATAAATTCATATCCATTGTTCCCTCCTAATTGTTGCAACTCAGTCATCTAAAAAATAAAAATGAATGTTGTTTGTAAATTAAATATAATTTTAAAAGAATAACATTTTTCATAAAAAGCCTTAATCATTAGAAATAAGTTATAATAAATAAATAATTTATATTATATATGTATATATAGTGTTTAAAAAATGTCGCATATGCTGAGCACCATTTGATAGAGAAATCTAAGAAAAAATGTTTAATACTATTTTTCGATACGATGAATAGTTTTGCTGCAATTAATTATATTGTAATCAAAAAATCAGCGTGGGGCTATAAAAGGAAGCGATTTTTGCAGCTCCGCGCTGAATGACTGATTATTACAATAATTAATTGCGGCGAAACTATTCATCGCATCGAAAAATAGTATTAGACATTTTTTCATATATTTCCATTTTCTATCAAATGGCACTGAGTATATGATACTTTTATATATAATAATTATTTTTAAAATAAATATGTAATATGGTTGAGTAAAACTTACCGCTTTAGTAATTTCGTCGTCATTTTCTAAGACGGCTTCCACTATCTGCAGTTCTTCTTCGGTTTTAAGTGGAAAATTTATATCATTATCTTTATTATTAAATACCGAAATTATTTGTTCTTTTCCACGGGTATTTATTTCCTGAGAATTATTTTTTAGTTGCAACTTAATTTCTTTAACTTCAGAGAGTATATCCAGAACCACACTACGTATTAAATAATTTTGAGCCACTAAGTTTTTAACAGTCTTCTCTGAAAATTATTTCAAATTATTTAATATTATGTCTAGTTACACACACATGTACGCACACACGTGTATGTATGTATGTGTATGTATGCATATATGCGTATATGTACTAATATGTATTCATGTGTGTGCATACATGTATATTTTTATATTATATATATATATATATATAATTACCATCAAATTTTTCTCTCTTACTGAGGTGACTGTAGGGGGAATTACGTGGCGTACCTAGAAAAAATTTAATATATATTAACCAATTCTTGTAAAATAAAAATTAATAAAAATATTTAATTTTTTATTGTCCTTTATATATATATATATATATATATATATATATATATATATATAAAGGCCGGTATTCATTGTCCGATTTTATATATAAAATTAAGTCCGAGCTTGAGATGCTACGAAGCTATTTGATCGGTTGAATAGAATCTTAAGTTAACCTTAAAGCAGACTTAAGACGATCTTAAATATAAGATTGAACTATAAATACCGGTCCATATAGACTATAAAATGAATAAAAGACTATGAGATTATATATAAAAAACACTTACTAATTAATTCTCTTTCATAATTTAGGAAATCTACATTTTCATCAAGAATTGAATTATCTGTAAAAAGTATTTTAAAAATATAAGATATATATAAAAAAAAATAAATATATTAAAATTTTATGTTTATTATAAATGTTATTATATAGCTATAAAAACTTACCAATTTCGGTATTGGATATTTCATACTGATCAACATTAATTGATTTTTCAGAACTTTCTTTTCTTACAGAATTTATTTTTTTTCCCATTTTAACTTTTGTTTTTAGTTTTGGTGGTTGTGGTATTAAGTTCTCTTCTGATGAAGAAGAAGTTAAAATTTTTTCATATACTTTTCTTTTAGTATTAGTTTTTACTTCAGAATTTAAGTCGCTCGTAAATTCAGCAATATGTGCTTTTGAGCGTGCTTTGGAATAGTTATCTTAAAAAGTTAAATATAATTTTGTTTTATTTTGCATTTGTTTCATGTAATCAAATGTATCAAAATTAGTAAATACATTTATTTTAGTTGTAATAAAGCGGGCTATATCAGTCTGGTGTGGTAAATAATGCGTTTAGAATTTGATTTAATTGTTCATTGATGAGAGAAGGATCGAATAAGAATCGAAATATACTAATAATAAAGTAAATATCTATTATAAACACTTTGCGTATTATTCCGCGACAGATTCTCATATAGCTCGCTTTACTACATCAGTGATATTTTATTTAATGCAGGATTCACACTGCGTCTGATATCCGACATACATCCGATATCAGACGCAGTGTAAATATATCCTACATGAATCTTTCTTTTTAATCTAACATTTATTTTAAAATTTTGTATTATAAAAACTTACCAAACGTAGAATTTCTGAAGTTTCTTATTTTGTAGCTAGGCCAACATGTATTTAAAGATTCATGCTTCCTTATTGCACTCGTTATTTTGTCTCTTGAGTATGTAGGCCAATAGCAAAACTGCCCTTGAATCCATGTTGAGGGTACCGCTTCCACAGAACAATCTTGTTCAAACTGTATTACAGTCCATGTTTGTTCACACATTTTCTACATGAACAACTAAAAAACCAAAACACACAACACTAAGAAAAACAGACTCGTAATCAAGAATAGTGTAGGCAATGCAAAACATTTAATTTCAATTTTGAAATACAAAACACAATTTGTTAATAGTTATAAAATAAAATTTTAAAAATAAAATCTTTAAAATCAATTAAAAACTATTTTACATAAATAATGAGAAATTTTCTGCTATAACAATAGTAGCAATTGTTGATAATACATTAATAATTGATATATTAATAACATTAATTGATGTTTGAATGTATTAATGGAAATACTACTTGTTTTTCCTCCCAATTTAATATTACACATTTAAATGAAATATCTGCTACATTAAATATTTCAAGAGCACCAATATTATCAACAGAACAGATTCCAATCTCTTTTGATTCGCAGGGACTTGTATAGAAATTTTCTACAATCAAAAATTTTCTGCCAATTAACTTAAAGTCATTATTCCAATGCACAATATTTTTAATTAAAATTATGTCTCCATTGATAAGAGTACAACAATTATTAGGATGATCTATACGCAACACAAAATCTTGTAAAATGATTTTTTTAAATTGTTTACAAATGTTAAGATTAAGAATTGGACCATCAAAATGTTTTTTTTCATAAATAGGATATTTTTTCTTAGTCTTTTCTATTTGAACTTGATGGAAATTTTGTTCGCTTTTCCTTTTAATTATTTGAGCTAACGGTTTTTCACCTTTACGAATAGATTTTAAAATAGTTTGCAAATAATTTTCAAATGGGAAAGCGCTGAAATTGTCTAATGGGCCATGAATTTTTACATCTTCAGAAAGATGCAACAAATTATGAATATTATGAGATGTATTTTCTTTGCCGTATAAAATTTTAAATGTGTTCACAAAATATGAAAGAAGATTAGAAGCGTAATCAATAAATAATGAATACTTAGAAGACGTTAATATAATTATTGCAACATGTAAACAAAGAAAATTTGTATATCTATCATTATTTAATATTTTTCTAAGTACAACAGGGCCAGTGTAAAACAAAAATTGTCTAAATTCGGTAGCTTTCCATCTTTTTGCTTCAAATAATGATCGAGGTTTACGGTTAAATTCTATTGGCATATTTTTAGCTTGATTAATTAAATTAGAAGATATATTTGCAATATTCTGATGTGATAATTTTACGGAAGGTTTTCCAAAACACCATAAATTTACTACTAGTTTTTTTACGACTCCAAGACAAATTAAATGCATATAATCTAATGGGAAAGCTTTAATCATATCAAGACTAGGAATCTGTTCTAATATGCTAGTGCCATTATGATGCTCTTCTTGGACTTTTGATCTATAACAAGTATCTGTTCTTAAACGTAAATGATTTGTATTAGGAAAGCAGACACGATTATTAATATAAGTACCTTCCTCATAACATTTAGTACATGAATAATAACCCATATGACCAACTGTATAGGTAATATAAGCTTTCGCTACTGCATCACATACAAAATAAGATATTTTGACAGAATAATGTTTAGTATCGATAATAATTCCATTATTAATAACATTTGATACATCCTCAACAAAATCGTTTAAATAGCTGTTAGCGTTTTTAGGTTTTTCATAACCATGATAAATGCCAATTATATCTACATTACTATGATATTTGACAAGCCGACATAAAATGGGATAAACTTGACTTCCAGAACTTTTTGATAAAGGCAGACCATCTATATTAATTGCAAGTTCTATAATTTCAGTATTTTTAAAAAAATCAGTTGAGTAATTTATAAGATTTTTAATACAATTCTCTACACCAAAATGATAATATTGTCCAGGTTCAATAACTTTACTTACAACGGTACGACAAGTTTTCAAAAGACTTCGAGCATCAGTGGGTAATTCAGGTATACGAACTTTTAACATTTTTAATAAATCACTTAATGCTGCATGTGAAATATTATGCGTCAATGACCACTGGATAAATTTTAATTGTATGTTCTCTTCTGGATTATTTTTTTTACTATTGTCATGAGGAAAATACTTATGTACATCAAGATCGACTGAATCTGAGGGTGAGTGGAAGAAAGGTGGAAAGTTTTCATTTGATTGATCGGATTCATAAATAGACTCATGTAAAAACAAATCTGATTCTAAATAATTGTTATTTTCTAAAAGTTCTAATTGTGCGTCATTAGTGGAGATATTTATATTTGGTAAGATACTTATATTTAGTGGTTCAGAGAATCTTTCTGTAGTTATGTTAGGAAGATTAGGCTCAGGATCAGGTTCAGGATCGGACTCAGAATCAAGCTCAGGATTAGAAAAGACTTCTTCTTGAAAACGCATTCTCTTTGCTCTCATATAATGCTTCTTAATTTCAGACATTATGAAAGTCTTCAGATGAAAAAATAAAAGTTGATTGAATAAAAGATTCACAAAACCAAATATAATATCCAAATTTATATAAAAAATTATTTTACGGTTAATTTTGTAATTTCTAATTAAATTTAATACAACCAAAACATTTTTAAGTTTTAAAATTTAAAATTTTGTCTACTAATGAAATAAAAGATACTTGTTACAAATTACTTCTCTCAAATTTTAATCAAAATAATATTTATGAGGTATTTTTGTTTGTAGAAAAATTAAATTGTAGAAAAACTAAATTCACTAAAGTCGCTCAACAATAGAAAAAGTTATAAAATATACAATTAAGCTTTTATTATTTTAATATTAGAAAATTTGTCATCTTGATATAGTATAAACAATGTATGTGTATAGTGGAAGTAAAGAAATAATGTTACGCAACATTAAACATCTAACACATTTTATTTAGTCTTTAAGTCATCGATACTCAAGTTGGTATTCAGCATTGAATGTAAGATAAAATATAATTATATATATAACAAACATATAATTATATTTTACTTTACATTCAATGTTGAGTATCAATTTGAGTATCGATGACTTCCAGACAAAATGAAATGTGTTAGATGTTAAACGTGGTGTAATATTATTTCTTTACTTCCACTATATGCATAACAGATAATTGGAAATTATATCTTACCTTATCTTCAATATTGAGTGCCAATGTGAAATGTCGACTTTCCCGAACACAATGATGTGTTAGATGTTTAATGTTATGTAAAGTCTGTTTATTCCTCTGCTTCCACTGTATACATAACAGATACTCTGAAATATAAAATTTGATTAAATTGCAAGAAAAAGATGTGATAGAAAAATGTATGTGTATAGTGGAAGTAAAGAAATAATGTTATGCAACATTAAACATCTAACACATTTTATTTAGTCTTGAAGTCATCGATACTCAAATTGGTACTCAACATTGAATGTGAGGTAAAATATAATTATATATATAATAAATATATAATTATATTTTACTTTACATTCAATGTTGAGTATCGACTTGAGTATCGATGACTTCAAGACTAAATAAAATGTGTTAGATGTTTAACGGTGCGTAACATTATTTCTTTACGTCCACTATACACATACATTTTTTTATATTAAAGATCATATTAAAATCTTAATAAAGAAATAGTAAAATTATAATTAGCCATAAATTTTATAGGTACAAGGTACATAGAGGAAGTTATAACTTTGTTTTAATGGACTAAATTCACAATTAGCATAATTTTCGTAAAAATCAACGTAATAATTATTAAAAACAATTAAAGAAGTCTAATAATGCTATTCTGAATATTATATGAAATTATGTGCCTTAAGTTTAATTATATTTTTTATTTTATTTGGAATTTTGTCACCTTAACCTTATTACTATTTTTCGGAAGGCTGCAAATTTACAAGAACCAACAAATACAAGGAAAATATTATGAAAAGTACACGAATAAATATGTAAGCTAATTTATTTATAACTTTATAGAGTTGATTTATGAATTTAATAATGAAATAAATAAGGATTACCTTCGAGTATGTATGCACAGCCTTCGGAGATAGCGAAGCCAAGGCGGGAAGGACGAAAAAAGTTGAATATCACAGTCACGTAATATACGTTTAGAAAACATCGAACAAGTGAGTGCTCACACGATAATCACTGTCACTAGGTAAATTTTGGCTGTGTTTCAAAATTCACTGTCAATACTGCTAAAAATTTATAAATATATACGTAACGTATAAACTATCGATTGTGTAACTTTTTCCAAAGTGAAAAGGTGAAAAGTGAAAAATTTCTTCCAATCACACATTAATTTTATTTTAAAATCAATGCGTGATTGCCGAAAATTTTTTACTTTAAAAAAAGTTACACAATTGATACCCAACACTAACTTTAAATTTCAGAACACACAGCCTTTATAACAGACTCTATATATGATCGAAGTATATCGAAGACGTTCAGAGAACATCCAAAGGATATTCTAGATATTCTCTGAACGTCTTTGGAACATGTATGCTGAGTTATATTGCGTATATATGAAAAAAAATTATTTCATCTACGCATAACTACGATCCGTTATATTGCGTTTATTATTTCCTTATGTTATATAATATTTATATTCTGTTTGCTGAAAAAAAGGGTTTATAACTATTTTACACGAAATTATTTTTATCGATAAGAATTCTTTACATATATGCATAAAATAAACATTTTTAAAACGTCCAAATATAAATATACTTTGAACATCCAATAATGGATATTCTTAAAACGTTCGTATTAAGTCCATGGACGTTTGTACCAAATAAAAACCAAAACTGGACGTCCACTGGACATTGTGTGCTGTCTGGGTAGATTATCGAGGATTAAACGAAAAAACTATAGGAGACGCTTATCCTCTTCCTAACATAACAGACATTCTTGACCAGTTAGGATCAGCCAAATACTTTTCAATATTTGATTTAGCTTCCGGATTTCATCAAATTTTTATGTCACTTAAAGACGCTCAAAAAACAGCATTTTCCACGCCATACGGGCATTATCAATTCAAGCGCATGCCATTCGGTTTAAAAAACGCACCTGCTACTTTCCAAAGACTTATGGATAATGTATTATCGGGACTACAAGGAAACGAATTATTCGTCTATATGGACGACATTGTCATTTACGCACGATCATTAAGAGAACACGAAATCAAATGTGAAAGATTAATGCAAAGATTACGAGACGCGAATTTACAATTACAACCAGACAAGTGCGAATTTCTAAGGCACGAAGTAGCTTATTTAGGCCATATAATAGGCGCGAACGGAGTCAAACCAGACCCGGGCAAAATAAAATCAATAATGCACTTTCCAACTCCAAAAAATCCGAAAAACATAAAGCAATTTCTCGGTTTAGCCGGATATTACCGAAGATTTATACCTAATTTTTTTAAAGTCGCGAAACCATTAACAGATTTATTGAAAAAAGGATAGCATATTCAATTGGCAACTAAAACAAGTAGAAGCTTTTAACTCTTTGAAACACTCGTTATGTTCAAACCCCATTCTCCAATATCCCGATTTTACTAGACCTTTCATACTAACTACCGACGCATCAGGATATGCCATAGGCGGAATTTTAAGTCAGGGACCGGTAGGAAAAGATCTTCCTGTCTCATATACTTCTCGAATTTTAAACACTGCGGAACAAAATTATTCAACGATTGAAAAAGAATGCCTAGCCATCATATATTGTATTAGCCATTTCAGACCCTACTTATACGGAAGACTTTTTACTATAATAACGGATCACAAACCTTTAATTTGGCTACATTCCATAAAAGACCCAACTTCCAGACTCTGGAAGTGGAAAACCAAGCTGGCAGAATACAATTACGAAATTAAATACAAAAAGGGATCACTAAATAATAATGCCGATGCTTTATCGCGAAATCCACCCACTGATTTAGTTTTACCAATATTCGCTTCAGATAATGATGAGTCATCCGACGAATCCATATTTTCAAGTAGACCAGGACCTTCCGTCAGATCAATTGAAACAAATGCTCTAATTCCCTACCGCAGTAACAATATTGATAACCCCAATTATGTTAATATAACTGAAAACGATTCCGATTCAGATGATGAAAGTTCAATTCCTAACAACGAGAATCATGACTATGCAAATATGTCAAATTTAAATTTAGAATACGATTACGTCGACCCAGTAATTTCAGAAACTATACCAATTATACAACCCTCTCCCGTAATTCCGAGTAAAGTAAAAATACGCGAAAAAAGAGATAACTTATTAAACCAAAAAGATAATCATGTAATTTTTATAAGTCTAGACGGATCACCTTACGACAAGGGAGCCGAACTTTATTCCATTGCAATCTTTGACCCAAATACGAAAATCTCATTTTAAAAGAGTTAATGTAAGAAAATCAAATTAAATAATTTAATTTATATCAATCCCGATAAGAACAACCAATCGACGTCACTTTTGATGCTAATATTTTAATTTTTTTCTAGTATTATTAACAAAAATAAAATATATTATAATTTATAAATATAATTTTTGAGAAAATATTTTTGATGGTGATTAGTTTTTGCAATGAATTATTTTTCCTAAAAACAATTTTTGAGAAGATAATATTTTTTATTATTATAAAAAACTATTTTTGCTGGCGAAAGATATAACTTAGCGCTTTTTTTTTACATCTGTGATGTCTTTTTTTGTAGGATTTCACATATTTTTGCAAAGTTCATTAAAAGATGTTAAAAAATATGTATATGTAAACATATATCTATGCTTACGTACGCACATGCTTGTGTACTTACATATGTATGTGCATGCGTGTAGCTTTTATAGTGATTCTCAATATATTTTATACTACAATTACTTTAGATAAAAATTGAGCGATACCTCAGAAAAAATGTTAGCAAACTGAAGTTTGGTAAAGACTTTCGTTTTTGCATGAAATTAAAGAAAAAAGTTTATCATTGTACAGTGGCCGCTAAAAAATAATATTAAACAATTAGTACCTAAATTCTGTTATTTGCATGAAGTATTCTATAACTTTTTTCGTATAAGCTAAACTTTTTACTTCAAAAATTTACAAGTTTGTTGCGGTGTATTAACAGAGCGTGGTGGAACGTGCTAACAGACAATATGTAGATTAAAGTATTGCATGCGCGCACAAAAATGTCATAACTTTTGAATAAATTATCGAACAGGATTAAAAAAAAACCGTTGAAAATCTAGGGATTTCAGCTTTTTAATGTAATTTGTTTTGTTATTTTATAATAAATTTTCTAAAAATTCTAAGATTATCTGTTACTAATTTAATGAGAGAAGACAAACATTACATGTAACATTTTGCTTAAACTATCGTAATTTTTTAAAGTATTAGCGTAGAATAACAAAAGATTGCATTAAAAAGTTGAAATCTCTGGCCTCTCAACTCAGACTCTCAACTCTCGACACTTCACACATTTTTATACAATAATTTATTCAAAAGTTATGACATTTTTGTACGCGGGTGTAACGCTTCAATCCACATAACGTCTGTCAGCACGCTCCGTGAATACACCGTGCAGCGTACGTCTTGCAAAATTATATACATAAAAAGTATTACTTGTATGAAAGACTTATAAATAACAATTTTTATGCAAAATTATCCATTTGCAAAGAACAAAATTTCAATCCTAATTGTTTACTTTTTTTTCGTAAAGACCGCTTTAGAATAATGATAACTTTTTTTTCTCTTCAATTTTATGCAAAAACAAAAGTTTACCAAAATTCAGCTTATGTACGAGGTCAAACCCTAAAGTAACTGTAATATTATAAAATAGAAGAGAGAAAGACAAAGGTAGGGAAGAGAGAGAGAGAGTGTGGGAAAGGGAAAAGGATAGAAAGAGAGAGGGAGAAAGAGGGAGAGAGAGAGGATCTGGGAGAGAAAGAAAGAGAGAGAGAGAGGAAGGGAGAGAGAGAGAGAGGGGAGAGAGAGAGAGTAGGCGAGGAAAAGCGAGAGAGAGCAAGTGAAGACAAGGGAGAGAGCAAACAAGAACGCGAAAAAGCGAGACAAAAGCAAGAGAGCAAAAGAAGTCGAGAGAGAACGAGAGAAACCAAGAGAGAACGAGAGAGACCGAGAGAGACCGAGAGAAAACAAGGAAAGGCGAGAGAGAGAAAGAGAAAGAGGAAGAAAGGGCGAGAGAGAGCGTAAGGGAGCGTGAGAGAACGAGAGAAGACGAGAAACAGCGAGAGAGAGCAAGAAAGACCGAGAAAGAGCGAGAGAGGACGAGAGAAGACGAGAAAGAGCGTAAAAAAGCGAGAGAACGCGACAGAGCAAGAGAGAGAGAGCGTGAGAGAGCAAGAAAGAGCGTGAGAGAGAGAGAAAGAGCGTGAAGAGAGAGAGAGAGAGAGAGAGAAAGAGAGAGAGAGAGAGAAAGCGAAAAAGAGCGGGGAAGGGCAAAAGAGAGGGGGGGGGGAGAGAAAAAGAGATAGAGATAGATAGATAAAAAGATAGAGAGAGGGGGGAAGAGAGAGAGAGAGAGAGAGGCCAAGAGAAAGCTAGAGTGGACGAAAGTAGGTGAAAAAGAACGTGAGAGAACGAAAGAAAACGAGAGAGAGCAAGATAAGCCGAAAGAGAACGAGAGAGAGCGAGAAAAAGCGAGAAAAAACGAGAAAAAGCGAGAGAGAAAAAGGGAGAAGCCGAGAGAGAACAAGAGAAGCCAAGAGAGAACGAGAGAGAGAGCGAGAAGAAACAAGAGAAAACAAGAGAGAGCAAAAAAACCGAGAGAAAGCAAAACATGACGAGAGAAAGCGAGAGAACGCGAGAGAGAGCGGGAAAGAGCAAGAGAAAATGAGAAAGAGCGAAAGAGGGCAAGAGAAAGCGAGAGAGAGCGATAAAGAGCGGGAGAGAGCGAGAGAGAGCGGAAGAGAGCGAGAAAGAACGAGAGAGGGCAAGAAAGAGCAATAAAGAGCGTGAGAAAACGAGAGAAGGCGAGAAACAGCGAGAGAAAGCGAGAGAGAGCGAAAAAAATAGAGAGAGCAATAGAAGACGAGAGAGAGCGAGAGAACGCGAAAGAGAGCGGGAAAAAGCAAGAGAAAGCGAGAGAGAGCAAAAGAAGGCAAGAGAGAGGGCGATAGAGAGCAAAAAAGAGCGATAGAGAGCGGGAGAGAACGAGAGAGAACGAGAGAGAGCGAGAGAACGCGATAAAGAGCGGGGGAGAGCAAGAGAACGCGAGAGAGAGCGAGAGAGAGCAAGAGAGAGGGAGAGAACGCGAGAGAAAACGGGAGAGAACGAGAGAACGCGAGAGAGCGGGAGAGAGCAAGAGAGAGCGAGAGAAAGCGAGAGAGAGAGAGAGAGAGCGATAAATAGCGGGAGAGAGCGAGAGAAAGCAGAAGAGAGCAAGAGAGAGAGCGAGAGAGAACGAGAGAGGGCGAGAGAGAGCGAAAGAAGACGTGGGAAAGCAAGAGAAAAAGGGTGAAAGAGGGGGAGAGCGAGAGAGGGAGGGAGAGAAAGAAAGCGAGAATTTATTTTTTGTTTGGTTGCTTAAAAGGTTAAGCAACTGAGGAAAATGTCATTATACTAGGATGGGTGCCGCGGATAAGGTAAAGCAGCTGCGGACAAAATCACTTTGTCGGGATGGGTGACCGCGGACAAGTACGACTCCGTAGTCTTAAAAAAAAGTGACACCTTTTCGACTAAAAAATAACTTAAAAAAATCCATATCTCCGCAACCAATAGAGCTATCAAGTTCGTTAAGGTCTTATTTTACTCAGAAAAAATTGCGCTTTCGATTGATATGGTCATCTTTTGAAAAGTATGTTTTCGTTCATGAAATATTTCAAATTTTTGTTTTCAAGGTTACGAAAATCGTGTTACGTCCGGTAAAGGATACACAGTAACGTCCTACGGATAATTTTTGTTATTGTTTCAATATTTTAGCTATCTTTTTGATATTTTTTTTGTTTTTTTGTAGATTGTATTTTAATTTGACAAATGAAAGATATAACTTAGCAAGACGCTACCGCGTCTCCTGATATACATACCCAAATAACACACGATGTTCTATGAATATTCTTATTAAATGTAAATGTTCTTAATTTCGGAATATTCGCATTGAATATTATCAGGAGACGCGGTAGTGTCTCCGGCCATGTTCAAACCCTAAAAGACCTTAAAAGACACTACAAGTCTCCTTATCCTGCACCATCAAAGTCCATTTTTTGGGGGTGTAGAACTACTAAAATATAAAAAATTTTGAATTGCACGTATAACGAATATAACCTGAAAGGCGGCATCGCCACGAGTAATTTGAGCCAAGAAGGAATAAAATCGGTCAAGCCGTTCTGGAGATACAAGCGGTCAAAAAGTGACGTTTTTCATGAAAAATGAAGTAACGTCGTCTTCTTCTTCTTTTTCTTCTTCTTCTTCTTCTTCTTCTTCTTCTCTGTCCGCGTATAAATCTCTTCTCACCTTTCACTCACACCTCCCTCAACTTCCACTTACCCCTTTCCCTCCCGCATCCCGCCCCCCCACCACTCCCACCCCCACTCCCACCCCTCTTTCGCCTCTTTCACCCTCTTTCGTCCTCTCTCACCCTCTTTCGTCCTCTCTCACTCTCTTTCACCCTCTTTCGCCCTCTCACCCTCTTTCGTCCTCTTTCACTCTCTTTCATTCTCTCTCACCCTCTTTCACCCTCTTTCATTCCCTCTCACCCCCTTTCGTCCTCTTTCACCCTCTTTCGTCCTCTTTCACCCTCTTTCGTCCTACCTCACCCTCTTTCGTCCTCTCTCACCCTCTTTTACCCTCTTTCGTCCTCTTTCACCCTCTTTCATTCCCTCTCACCCTCTTTCGTCCTCTTTCACCCTCTTTCGTCCTCTTTCACCCTCTTTCATTCTCTCTCACCCTCTTTTGTCCTTTCCTCACCCTCTTTCATTCTCTCTCACCCTCTTTCACCCTGTTTCGTCTTCTTTCACCCTCTTTCATTCCCTCTCACCCTCTTTCGTCCTCTTTCACCTTCTTTTGTCCTCTTTCACTCTCTTTCGTCCTCTCTCACCCTCTTTAATTCTTTCTCACCCTCTTTTACCCTCTTTCGTCCTCTTTCACCTTCTTTCACTCTCTTTCGTCCTCTCTCACCCTCTTTCATTCTTTCTCACCCTCTTTCGCCCTCTCTCATCCTCTTTCGACCTCTTTCACACTCTTTCGTCCTCTCTCACCCTCTTTCGTCCTCTTTCGTCCTCTTTCATCCTCTTTCGTCCTCTCTCACCCTCTCTCACCTCGTTCACCTTCGTACGTTCTTTCTCACCCTCTTTCGTTCTCTTTCACCCTCTTTCGCCTATCTCGTCTTCTCTTACCCTCATTCGTCCTCTCTCACCCTATCCCCAAAGAATCATAAAAATGAAAAGGTCAAGCCATGTTCAAAAGAAGATCCTCAAAAATTTAAACCTAGTCTGTACAATGAAAAATAATTACTCGTAATTCCAGAGTTCCAATTTGTTAATATCGAATAATGTATTTGTTTCAATTAATGGCAGTAGAGTCAAATACATAGCTACGTATATGCAGTTTTTGCTGTTAATTGTACTTGAACAAAAAAAATAATTAAATGATTTAAATATAGCACATTTTAAATCAAGAAACTTATATAATAGAACTCTGTTTAGGAAAAGGTAGAACATTTCATTTGCCTCTGCCTTTACAAGAAACATTGGATAAGGTATGTCCTCCGGAAGATCCTATAAATTTGAATCACGAGTTGCACATTCTCGTTCGAGGTATACCCAAGAAATCTAAAGTGGTTTGGGAAAATTTGGTAGATATTAATAAAATGTATAAGGCTTTACAATGGTTGAAAGAAAATAATCCTCATTACTCAAAAATTCGTCTTCCAGCGTCATCTGATGATCTATTAAAGGATAAGTTGCAGGAAACAGAATATAGGATTGTCGATGAGGAAAGCGACAATGACGAAATAAATGAAGTGGTTGAGGAATTACCAGCATTGAATTTGTACAATGTACAGCAAAACAAAAATAATAATGATCAAACCGTTTTAAAATGTACGGCTTTTCTCACACAAATCACTGAACATTCGGATATTAACGATAAGTATACAATATACCCAATACACGCGAAAAAAATCGATAACGAATCTGCATTGAAGCTTTATCAAATGGTGAAAATTGAAGATTTTCCAATGAATAATCGTTATAAATATCTGGATGTCATGTGTTTCCCTGATTTATATCCTGATGGTGTCAATGGACAACGAGAAGATAGAAACTTTGCATTGCCGGAATATTTATTTATTAGAACACGATTGATGTCGAAACATAGTAGATTCAGGTTGAATCTGCAGTATCTGTTCTTCCTTCTCAATGATGCTAACTACCGACAGTTGAAAAGTGGTATCTATTATACGATGATGGTTACTAACCCACGAGAGAGATACACTGCTGGTAGATACTTGAACGAATTGAAAGGTTACCAATTAGAATCGAATTTAATGAGTATTTTCGCAAAATTGAGAAATACGGATCAATTTTGGCGACAACCGTCCAATAATGTAAAATGCATGACTTTGCATTACGGTCCAGCGACGTGGTTTTTGACTTTGAGTCCTAGTGAATGGAAATGGTCCGATTTGGGTGAATATTTACGAGATATGAATCCCGATAAAGAGAAGTTAGGCATCAGCGAACTAATCGCATACGATCCTGTAAGTACTTCTAGATTCATGTGCATAAAATTCAAAGCCATGATTGATTCTATTTGTTCGTCCGATAATCCAATAGGAAAGGTTATTCATTACTTCTGGCGACTGGAATATCAACGTAGAAGTATCCAGCACATGCATTGTATGATTTGGATAAAAGATGCTCCAGTATTAGGAAAATCGCCGGATGAAGAAGTTGCTACGTTTATTCAAAAATACGTAACGTGTGAAATTCTAGATGAAAATGTTTCGCCAACGTGTACGATACGGTAATAAGTGATCAAAATCATAAACATAACTCGTATTGCATGTTATGCCATGTTATTTTTCTGAGTCATTAACAAATTGGTACTCTGGAATTACGAGCAATTATTTTTCATTGTACGGGCTAGTATGAATTTCAAATCAAATCTCTATAAACGACTATTATATTTTGTGCACTAAGAATAACATATCGCACTTATTTTCTAGAATCAAATTGTAATCAGTTTTACTTATATGTATGTATATTCAATGTGAACTTGCACCTTGAATAAAATATCACAGTTACTTTTCATGGTAATATATTATTACTAAATTTAGATAATATACACTTTACGTATGTTCACTTTGAACTGGCACCTTGAATAACATATCAGTTACTTTTCGTGATAATTTATTATTAGATCGTTTAAATTTTTGAGTACCTTCTTTTGAACATGGCCTGACCTTTTCATTTTTATGATTTTTTTAGGATATAAATATACATAGAATATTCCCAGATAGCACATAATGTTTTATAAATATTCTTAAAAAATGCAAATATTCTTAATTTCGGAATATTTTAATTGAATATTATATAAATATACATACAATATTATAATCAGAATTGGATTATTTCAACAAAGAAGAACGTTCTAAGAATATTTTTCGAGTTTATTTATTGCACATTGTTAAGTGCACATGCGCATTTATCATCTTTATGATGATATACTCAACTTGATACCGGTCTTCTTTGCCGTGCTACATGTCCATATGCATTTTTGTGTTGCTTCGTATTGCTGCTTATACTGAACTTTTAATCACATTTTAATCAGAGGTAAGTGTCTTTTCACTTTTATTAATTTTATTATATAAAATTAAATAAGGTTTAAGAATATTTTTATAATTTTTACATTATTGTTAGAATCAAACATTTCAGTAAATATAAGGTTATATTTTTATAAAGTCGGACATAAAATAGTCCTTTTTATTGTAGCACTAATACAAGGAAACTTTATTATCGCAGTTATAAGGAAAACCAAAGAATGTAAGATGTTTTTATGGTAAGAATTATTATAAATTTCTTTTTTAATTACAAGCATTTTTTAATTTTAATTTTTATTTTTGGTCTAGCTGAGAACATAAAAAAATTAAAAAAATACTACTAGAGCAAAATATTAGTAAAATATTGTTGTGCCTCCGGGAAGGCACGGAAAATTTTGAGGTCTCAGTCGACTGAAGGATGAGGATCCTAGGATCGGCGGGCGTCTCCACTTTAACTAATTCACTTGTTTACCTAAATAAATCTTTTATTTCATTTATTTCTCGAGTTGGTTTAATTATGTCTAATCCCACCTGGGTGGTTAGTTAAGTATGCTCGCACTCGATAGTTAGATTACAGGTGATAGTTTATATTCTGCGGCTTGTCTTCGACTCTTAATTAGGTTCTAATTAGCGACTTGACTTTTTGGATTTTCGTTAGCGACTGACTTCATCGCCTCGCTCTCCGTTCGCGGTGGTCTCCCTTTTCTACATCTTTCGGGGGAAGATGTAGAGAAGCTCTTTCATTGGCTAATTTTTATTCACACGCTTTTATCTAGGTGCAAGCGAAGCAGGTTGATTCTTCGCTTGCGATCCGCGGTTTTCAGTGTAACGCTTATATTTCATCGCGTTTGCGTCTTTTCGCGATAAGCGCTTCGCGAGAGCGTGAGAACGTTTCTCAAATGATTGTATAATAGCCGACTTACTAATTTATTATTAAAACTATATTTAATATAATATAGTTATAGTCATTCGGACTATAACAATATAAACTTAATTTAATAATAAAATAATTTGCTTACTGAAATTAAAAATGAAACGTCGTTATTCTAAGGCTACTTTACAGAAAAATAAAAAGAGGAACAACTGCATGCTTAGAGTTATCACAAGATTGCTCCTTTGATGATAACGATTTATTATTAACATCGAATAGCAATAATAAAAAGGTACTTAATGTAATCGCAGAAAATGTAGAAGACTTATTGTCAGAATATATTGATGATAACGATGAATTACATTCTTCTACGAATGTGGACTGTTTTGATGATTTTAATTTGTATGATTCGAGTAGCCAATCTTGTGATAATTCTAATGATGTTATTGATTGTAATAATCCAATGTATTTGGAACACACTATTGTAGAAGATAATGCTCAAGATAGTTTTAGTAACAGACTGCGATTATAGGCAGTATCTTATAAAATTCCACATAATGCTTTAAAAAGTCTGTTAAAATTATTACAATCAACACCAAATATTAATTTACCTCAAGATCCTAGGACATTACTTTGTACTCCTCGACACATATTTTCCAAATCTGTAGCACCAGAAATTTATTCACATATTGGGATTAAAAATGCAGTTGAGAAACTTATTAATTTCTCAGATAACAAACCAGAAAGAATTAATTTATTAATTAACATTGACGGTTTGCCTCTTAGTAAAAGTTCAAGCAGTCAAATATACTCTATTTTATGCTCATTAGCTAAATATCCTCAATATGTTTCTGTAATTGGTATATATCATGCCCATACGGCATCTTTCATTACAATTACATAATAAATACGTAATAATATTGCATTTA
Organism: Nylanderia fulva; assembly: GCF_048542155.1. Lineage (NCBI taxonomy): Eukaryota > Metazoa > Arthropoda > Insecta > Hymenoptera > Formicidae > Nylanderia > Nylanderia fulva. The sequence continues at coordinate 23,971 of NW_028190836.1, read as the reverse complement.
CATTACATTTTATTATATATGAAATATAACGTGTTAAATATGCAATTAATGCAATATGTTTGATGTATCTAAGTGAAAATACATATGTAATACATAGCAGGTATATTGCGCATATACGTAACTATTTATGTATCAAACACGTAGTTGATACATATTGGATAAGATTTAACCTATGAAAACCTTTGATAAACGGAAAGTCGGACACGTTTCTGTAATCGTAATCGCGGTGATCAGATGTTAAAATATTATAAGTGTTGATTATATATGTGAAAAAGAATTTAGTAAGTCAAAGGTAAGTTTTTATATTTTATTGTAATGATTAGAATTTCCATATGGTTGTACCTCGTGCAATATTAATGCGTATTTGATTATAATTGTTATTTTTCTAGGTTACATAATAAATAATTTTTTATATAATGGATAAAAAATTAAGTAACCGTGATATTTCTTCGCGGCATAAAAGACGATTAGCACAAAAAGAAACGGAAATGAATTATTTCTTGCTAGAATCGTCAAGTAGTGATGTGACTGATTTTGGACCATTGGGCGAATGCATAAAAAAATGTCGAATTGAAAATGATCAATTATCAGTTTCAACGATATCTTCTCCTAGTAATGATCAATTGCCAAACTTTAGTGACAATAATAATAAAGAATATTCGGATAACACAGAAGTAGTCACAGACGAAGATTTTATTGATGCTAAAAAACGAGAAAAAATGCAACCTTTATCATTAGATTCTGACAATTCAAGTGACGGCGCAAGTGATAATATCAACATTGATGATAAAAGTATGGATAATGAATTGTTGTGCAATCTTCGAAATTAGTCTTTTGAATTTAAAATTAGACATAATGCAATTAATGCTCTTATGAAGATTTTGAGGCATGCTCCGCATTCACAATTTAAAATTTTACCAAAGGATGCAAGAGCGCTTCTAAAAACACCCAAGAAAACTACTGAACTAGTTGCATTAGCAGGAGGATCGTATTACCACTTTGTTTTATCGAATACTTTGGAAGTATTCCTGCAGCATTATAAAAGTATGTCTTTGAAAGTATCTGAAATTAAGTTATTAATTAATATAGATGGTTTGCCAATATCCAGATCATCGCCAAGTAGTTTCTGGCCAATATTACTTTCAGATGAGATTTCAAACCAAGTGCATATAGTCGGGGTGTTTTATGGTAAAAAAAAACCAAACAATTCCAATGAATACTTACAACCATTTGTGGAAGAATTAATACCATTAGTACAGAGAGGATATCATTCAGATCTATTAAACTGTAATATTAAAGTTAATGTTAAGGCCATTATTTGCGATGCTCCAGCAAAATCTTTTATTTTAAATATTAAAGGACATAATGGCTATTCGAGCTGTACTAAATGTACCATTTATGGAGATCATGTTAACTCCAAAATGTGCTTTCCTTATGAAAAAAGATTAGCTGCACTCAGAACTGATGAAGGATTTATACGTCAAATAGACTCTGATTATCATCAAGGAGAAATCACAATTTTGCTCTTTGTGCCTCATTTAGGATTAGTGTCGAATATTGCTCTTGACTATATGCACTTGATTTGTTTGGGTATTGTAAAAAAAATGATATTGTTGTGGATAAATGGACCACTAGCTGTTCGCATTGGTGTGCAAGCAAAAGATAATATTTCGCAAGCACTTATTAATTTAAGAAATGCTGTGCCTAAAGAATTTTCAAGACGACCTCGAAGTTTAAATAAAATAGCATACTGGAAAGCCACAGAATTTAGGCAATTTTTGCTTTACACTGGGCCTATTGTTTTAAAAACAGTTTTAAATAGAAATGTATATACAAACTTTTTGACTTTGCATATAGCTATATCTATACTTATCAGTCCAATGCTAATAAAAAATAAAAATAATATAGATTATGCAGAAAAACTGTTGCAACATTTTGTAAATTCATTTCAAAAAATTTATGGCAAGGAATATATGTCTCATAATGTACATAATTTATTGCATCTCTCTAATGAAGTTCGACAATTTGGACCACTTGATTCCTTTAGTTCGTTTAGATTTGAAAATTTTTTACAAATTTTAAAAAGTTTTCTGCGTAAAGCAGAAAAACCACTGCAGCAAGTTATACGACGATACACAAAAAGAAGGCTAAATCAATATAAGAGCATAAATAATAATAAATTATTAAACTCACCTTATAAATTAGAATTAAAAGCAAGACATGTTAATGGTATATTGGCAAATAAAATTTGAGATATTGTTGAATCGCAATACAAAAAACTAATATTAGAAAATTATGAAATCGACTGCAATAATGAAGCAAATAATTGTATCATGACAAAAAGTGGAAACTTAATGACAGTTAAGAACATCGTAAAATGTACCAATAATACAATATATATTGTTTGTCATCAATTGAAAAAAATAGATATTTTATATTCACGACCATTTTTATCAGAGAATCTGAACATTAATGTTGTTGAAGAAATAAATAGTAATGTGATATATTGTCCTTTGCATGAAATACAGGGAAAGATGTGGAAAATTAAATTTAATTCAAAATTCTATGTTATTCCTATTTGGCACGTTTGCGGACAATAAAATAATTTTTAAACATATATAACATAATCTATAACAATACCTGCACACACACAAACACAATATAAAATAACTAAATTAAAAAAAATAAATATTATTATACGCGATAATTACAAAAATAAACAGCAAGAATTAAAAGCTTTAATATTTAATAATATGTTCGCAAAAAACTGTCATTATAAATTTATACACACACCCGCACACGCACACACACATACACACACATACACACACACACACACACATATGTTATACATAATTAATGATTCTACCATATACACTGCATTGTTCATAGTAAAAAAAAAATTATTTTTTATTTTTTTTTTTCCATTGTAACATGGTCTGCGTTCCGATATTCACTGTCGGTACTGAAAATCTATAGTGTACGTAACATAAACTATAGATTTTCAGTACTGACAGCAAAATAGGAACGCATCCATGATTGACAATATTCTGGTTTTAATTAATCGATATTTCGTTAATTGATTATCGACTTACGATTATATAATTATTTCATCCGACTAATGTGCAATTTATGTTTATGCTCGTTATGTTTGTCTGCATTACTCATCATCAAATAGCAGTAAAATAAAAGAAGGTGATATATAAAAGAAAATAAGGTAATCAAAGAAGATTTGCATTTGTGACTATTCAACGATATTTGTTCATATTCATTCGCATTCGTGTCTGTACATTTGTCTCATCAATATTCAATATTTTAAAAAGGTATATTAAAAATATGAACAATATATCTAAATAATTTCAAAATTGAATTAAAATTAACTAAACTTTATGTATACGTGATATTGCATGTCACTATTTTTAATAAAACTAATTGTATATAATAAATTGTGATTAACTTTTGCAGGTTATGTGTTCTCTGTTTTGAACATTTTACACCGTGTGGTTTCCAATATATTTGTAATACACTTATTAAGTATGGCTGAATCGAGAGACGAGCAATTTTCTTTCCAAAAAACAGGAAAAGAATCTTCCTTACAGGTAATGTATAGAAATGCACATGACTGTAATATTATTTATTGTCAATAAATTAATTCATTATTATACATATATTTTGTTGGTATAGTTTCCAGAAAACTTTTATATAGTTCAATTCTACGACGGGCTAGCACTAGTCCCTAATAACTGGTTGCAAGAATCTGTTAAAAAGCAACAGGTTTGCTTCTATCCAAATTACGATGCGAAAAAGAGGCTGAATAAGGCAATAAGAAATAAAGAAATACTGGATTTAAGAAATGTAAAAGCTGGCTGGGCAATGTATGATGTTCTATGCATTTTTGCTTCAGCAGGTATATTTATAATTATTTATTAAAACTCCTTTTTTCTTTTTTTTTTGTTAAAAAATTTATTTTTTTCTTGGCAATATTAATACAATAAATAAAATTAAAATAATGTAAACAAGAGTCCCCACACGGAACAAAACATCCAATGGACGTCCATATAACCTCCATACCTCCATGCGACCTCTACCTCCACGGTGGACAACAGATGGATTTCTAATAGATATCCATACTATCTCCACAATAGATATCGTCTACAAATTCATCATGGATGTACATTAGACATCTATTATGGATATATGATAGATTTATACATCCTTGCATTGAATAAAATAAAAATTAAGTTTTATTTAAAATTCTTATTTCTGAGAATGTTTTAAAAAATATTGAAAAATTTGTAATTATATATATATTATTCAATTTTCAACTTATATATACGTAACATTTATTAAAACAGTTTTTAATAATATACTTACATAATAATACAATAGTAATAGCAAGATTAACAAATTGTATGAATCAAAACTTTTTAGATTAAACTGTAATATTTATAAAATTTATTATTAAATATAAAAAATTTTTAATTTTTTAATTAAAAATAGAAAGTATTGAATTTGAAATGACTTTAAATCTTGCAAAAAATACATTAGCTAGTTTTTAATAAAATTACTGTTACAAGTACGCAAATAAATAAATAATGATTAAAAAACATTCAACAATTTAGAAATTAATTCGATAAATAAATATCTCCTAATAATTAATGAAAATTAACGTAGACAATTTTTTTATAATAGAATATATATTTTTATTGATAACGTTTATAAATAAAAGTATAATTATATAATACAATATGTTAATATAAAATTACTACAAGTGTATTTTCAATATACATATAAATTTTTTTGCGACCTTTATTACATAACTCCTTGAATTACAAAGAAAGATAACATACCGAATTTACAAAAGGAAGACTTTTCTCGCTTGATTTTCGGTCTCAATACAAAAACAATGTTCCCAGATTATACATATATATATTTTTTTTCCGATGAGTAACGCGAGGACATTATCTTATAATTAGACAAATTAGGTCGATAAAATAATATATAGATACAAATATTTGTATAGTAATGCTAATTGTAATGATGACAAACATGAACGCTTATTCTCTTATGAAAAATTTTCGTATACGAAGATGACGCTGAACGAAAATTGTGTGTTGTGTGTTGTGTGTGTGTGTGTGTGTGTGCGTGTGCGTGCGTGCGTGTATGTTTGTATGTGAGATTGGTATATACTTTTACACAGTTAAAAATATATACCAATCAGAGGGATCGCGCAGCATCATTTTCGCATACAAAAAATTTTCTCGCTCCATTTTCGGTTTCTACGAAAAAAATCTTTCCAGATTATACATATATTAATATATTTTACCCGAGTAACGCGAGGACGTCTTATAATTAGACAAATTAGGTCGGTAAAACAATATATATATATTATAGATACAATTATGTGTATAGTAATGCTAATTGTAATTATACTGACAAACATGAACGCTTATTCTCATATAAAAAATTTTCATATGCGAAGGTGACGTTGTACGAATATTGCGTGCGTGCGTGCGTGCGTGTGTATGTGTGTGTATAAAATAAAATATATGTATAATATATATGTGTAAATATATGTATAAAATATATAATACAATATGTTAAATATAAGAGATATAAGAGAGTTTTACACATATATATACATATATATATTTAATGAAGAAAATATATATACATTGAATGCGTGTGTGTGTATGTATATACACACACACACGCGGGCGCGCGCAATGAAAATGCTTATAACGTTACGTTTTGCAGGAGGACATGGAGCAGGTGGCAAATTTACACCAGACTCTTCTTCGCTTTCCGACGAAGAGTAAATTTTTCTCGCTCTATGTTTTCGGTAATATTTTGCTTCCTTTTCCGTGTCCATATCTGACGTGTATAAAGCTTTCTCTGCCTTCGCATAAGCCTTCTGTAAGGACGCTGAAAATATTATAAACATTAAATATTATAAATAAGTAAAATATTTATAAAAGTCAGTAAAACCCTATACTTAAATATAGTACTTACAATATTCGCCAAAAATTCTTATAACTTCTAATGCGGGCCAATCAAACTTTGGTATCTCCTGTTTCTCTACCGCTTTTCGGATTTTTATATCCGTCTTAAAATGCGAGGGATATTTGCATTTATCTTTATTTTGCAACCAAATTTTTGGTATTACTTGAATACCATCCGGGAATTCTGCGACGACAAAGCCTTGATTCGACATCTTCCAATGCGATTCTAAAAAAGAGCTTCTGCGTGTAATATTGTAATAAAAAAGAAATCAATTTATATAGATGTGTTTTGTGTATATGTGTATTGTTATGTATATAAAAACTCACCTTTAAAAAAAGGTAAAAAAAGGCGACCAGTTAAGGGCACGCCATTAACAAAAATTATCCATTGCAAACCCATGTAGAATCCTATCCTATTGCAAACCCATGTAGAATCCTATGAAAAATTAATCATTGCAAACTCATGTAGAATCCTAGGCAAAATTAACCATTGCAAACCCATGTAGAATCGTACCCACTGCAAACCTATGTAGAATCCTATGAAAAATTAACCATTGCAAACTCATGTAGAATCCTATGAAAAATTAACCATTGCAAACCCATGTAGAATTGTATTAAAAATTATCCATTGCAAACTTATGTAGAATCCTACATTGCAAACCCATGTACAATAGAATTGTATGAAAAATTATCGATTATAAACCCATGTACAATCGTAACAAAAGTAATGAAATAAAAAAAAATTGCGCCAAGTGAAAGTAGAAACTTGTACCAGTGGAAAATTAAAGTTGCAGACATATATAGAGTCGTATAATGAATCAGTAAAAATTTAAATTTGCAAATGTAGAATCGTACCATAAAAAAACTTATCTTTTAAAAAAAAAGATAAACAAGATGCCAAGTCCATGCGCCATGTGAAAAAGAAATAAAAAAATTTTAGTTAAAAAAACTGGGCGCGCTGCTAAGTTTCAAAATTACAATGCACCTTAAAGTAACATTAATTAATTTAAACACAAAACATATTTTAACTGTAATGAGTTTAAAAGTAACAATTTAATTTTAATATTGTTAGAATATTATTTAGCAGCGCTCCCAGTTTTTTTAACTAAAATTTTTTTATTTCTTTTTTACATGGCGCATGGACTTGGCATCTTGTTTATCTTTTTTTTTAAAAGATAAGTTTTTTTATGGTACGATTCTACATTTGCAAATTTAAATTTTTACTGATTCATTATACGACTCTATATATGTCTGCAACTTTAATTTTCCACTGGTACAAGTTTCTACTTTCACTTGGCGCAATTTTTTTTATTTCATTACTTTTGTTACGATTGTACATGGGTTTATAATCGATAATTTTTCATACAATTTTATTGTACATGGGTTTGCAATGTAGGATTCTACATAAGTTTGCAATGGATAATTTTTAATACAATTCTACATGGGTTTGCAATGGTTAATTTTTCATAGGATTCTACATGAGTTTGCAATGGTTAATTTTTCATAGGATTCTACATAGGTTTGCAATGGGTACGATTCTACATGGGTTTGCAATGGTTAATTTTGCCTAGGATTCTACATGGGTTTGCAATGATTAATTTTTCATAGGATTCTACATGGGTACAATAGGATAGGATTCTACATGGGTTTGCAATGGATAATTTTTGTTAATGGCGTGCCCTTAACTGGTCGCCTTTTTTTACCTTTTTTTAAAGGTGAGTTTTTAGAGATTATATCATTCATTTTTGTATATTTTTATGACCGGAATAGAACAATTATTAAACATGTTTATCTAAACTTCTTTGCTTAAAATGATGTGTACAATCATATCCTAGAATCCTGATCATTCCTCCTAAAGCACCCTATTTATATAAATTTACCCATATGTGTGTGTGTGTGTGTGTGTGTGTGTGTGTATGTGTGTGTGTGTGTGTACTAATGTCGAGCATTTTTGATACATTTTCTATTAAATTTAGATAAAAGTTGCAGGATTTCGAAAAAGAAAAAGTTGACACAGACTTTTTCCTAAACGGCGATTTTCAAGGTTATTTAAAGGTCACTTATATTTTCAAAATAGAATTACCTTAATTTTTCTCATATAAATCGATTCCTCGCAATATTTACTATAAAAAGTTGTAAAGGTATAATTTTTACATAATCTTACATAAACTTCGAAATATTACAAATATTTTATTCTATGAAATATTTCAGTTTATGTAAAATTATGTTAACTATCTTTTAAATTATTCACTTTTAGCCATCTTACCCTTACAACCTTTTATAGTGAATATTGCAACAAATTGGTTTATATATATAATATATATATAACATCAGTTATTATTAATTGATGTTTACATTTATTTTTAGACTTACTAGAGCTCTAATGCTCCACATTTTTTGCAAAAACTGTTTATTCTACAGATTTCAAATATGCTTTTAAATGATGATTGAATATTTCCTTTTTTTAATTATTTTTATTATTATTTTTCAATCTCAATCAACTTTTATAACTTTATGCCAGCACGATACAAATACATGTGTCTTTATTTTTTTTATTATTTTCATTATTATTTTTCAATCTCAATCAACTTCTATAACCTTATGCCAGCAGGATACAAATACATGTATGTCTTTATTATTGTATCAACTCTTGTCTTTTCCATGTAACCATGTCTTCATAGTTTGAATTATCCCTTCATCTTCTCAATCTTTTGCAGAGATTTAATTAATTAAATACACTTCACACGAAATAAAGTTTGCTGGAAGATATACAGCAAACGATAACTGTAAAAACATGATTACGTGGAAAGAACAAGAGTTGGTACAGTAAAGGCAAGTAAGTAAGTACATGTAATGTATCGTATTGGCATAACGCTATATCCGCGGAGCAGATAATGTGGCTGTAGAGGTAGTCTGCAGTGCAGCTAATGTGGACGTAGATGTTGATTGAGATAATTGTCTAATATAAAATAGAATTTAAAAATTTAGTTTAAAAAGCTGTTGCATATATAAATAAAGTTTATTTTTTCTAAATTTGGAATATGTTTAATTAATTAATTATTTAAGTTTATGTTTAATAAATTTTTTAAGTCTGTATTCAATAATTTTATTCATTTGATAAATACATGTATGTCTTTATTTTGATATGTTTAATATAATTAGAAATTCATTATTAATTAGATATGTAAACTATAAATTCATATATAATATTTGAAAATATATGTGAATATTTAAATTTTTATCTTCTCCTTCCTCTCCTTCAATCTCTTTAATATCAATATGTGTATGTGTGTACACGCGCGCACATTTGTACGTATTTATTTAATTATTGGATAGTTGAGAGTACTTAATTGATAAAAAATTATGACAATAATAATCCTTGTTTTTTTTTCTTATTATTTACTCAGATTTTTTTGTCTATCTTATAAGATAAACACTTTAGAGATTGAATATTTCAAGTAAACTAATTGTAAGTAAATTTCACATTAATGCATATATAGATGTTTAATCATGAATGTACTAAATAAGTACACAAGACGAACAGTGAGTGAGTGAGTGAGAATGAGAGAGTGTGTGTGTGTGTGCGTGTGTGTGTGAGAAAGAGAGAGAGAGAGAGAGAGAGAGAGAGAGAAGAGAGAGAGAGAGAGAGAGAGAGAGAGAGAGAGAGAGAGAGAGAGAGAGAGAGAGAGAGAGAGAGAGAGAGAGAGAGAGAGTTAGCCAACATAACCCCGCACGCTGCCGATATGGCGGAGCGCCACTATCGCCATCTGTTGTAAAACGTGCGAGATGGACAAAATTACCACTACATGCATCTTGCATGTGTTGTGTACGTGTGATATATGTGTGCGCATGTGTTGTATACGTGTGAATACGTGTAGCACGATACTACTATGTATGCGTGGTCGATGATGATAATGATGATAATGATGATAATGATGACGGGGACGTTTCTTAATAGAAATTTTTCATATTTCGACTTTGCATTTATATATCTCTGCTTACAAATCACGTAGAGCAGAAATAAAGACACTTTTATTATATAATTCGAACTCAATCTATCGATTAAGTCTAGTATAAACTCGATTGCTTCAGCCATTATTGAGGATTCGAAATATTATAAAGACTCAAATGTCCGACTCGCGTTAAGATACACGGTGTCTCCGCTACGCCCTTAACTGGTCGCGAGACACTACCGTGTCTCTTGATGCATTTGTTATGTATATGTAATTGTTGTCTCAACCACAATTTTGTCAGTTTATTTAAATTTTGTCAATTTATTTTAATTTTTTATTTATAAAAGATATTACAAAGCGGAGCGCAATATGTAAATATTATAAATGTGCGGTGCTTATAAGCGGTATTACTGCGAAATATCTTTCATTTTTATATGGCAATTTTATAAATTTAGATCTAATTTTATGTAAAGGCCAGACTTGAATGTCAGATAATTTTCTCACTTTAAATATATCCAAATGAACAGAACTACATGGATTATTATAAAGTTCTTCGACAACCTTAAATTTACGACCTACTGCAATATAATTGCCTTCATTCGATGTTGCGATATTTTCCAAACAAACGATATCTTTATCTATGAGACAACAATTATCAGGAGATTTGACTGAAATAATAAAATGAGGAAATTCAATCTTCGAAAATTGTGGATTAAAACAACCTGATATTAGCGGTCCTCTCTCGTGTGGATTCTTTACATTTATTTTTGAAATATTAACATTGTCAGAATTTACTTTACAAAAACTCATTTCCGCATAGCGATTGCTAATTTGCTCCAATGGTTTTTCAGATTTTCTTAAAATAGATTTTAATTCTTTCATAAAATTTTCAAACGGAAAGGCACTGAAAGTATCTAACGGCCCAAATTGTTTTACGCAATCAGTAATGTGTAGAAGCCCGTGAATATTATGAGACACAAATTCGGGCCCGTAAATTTTAATAAAACATTCAACGAAATATCTCAATAATTTGCTCGCGTATTCAATATATTCAGCCGTACTATTATTTTGACATAAAATACGAACAGCAACATGCAAAGTGAGAAAGTTGGAAAATACATCAGGCTTTAATTCTTTTTGCAATACAACGGGACCGGTATATAACAAAAATTGTCTCAATTCGGTTGCTTTCCACTGTGCAAAATCTTCAATTTCTCGCGGTCTTCTCGCAAATTCTTTCGGAATAAAATGCCTGATATCGAGAAGAAATTTGGAAATATTTTGTATTCGTTGCGAGGATAAATATCTAGCATTAAGAGGACCGCATATCCATAATTTTATTAGCTTCTTAACAACGCCGATACATATCAAATGCATATAATCTAATGGAATTTGAGACACAATGTCAAAATTTGGAATATTCAATAGAATAGGACGACCGAGATGGTATTCTTCTTGGGTTTGATTACGAAAGTTAGCGTCTGTTCTTTTTTGCCAATCAAAATCGGGAAAACAAATTCTATTAGCGATAAAATCACCTTTAATTGTACATTTCGAACAGCTAAAATAACCAGTATGTCCTTTAGTAAGCGTAATAAAAGATTTAGCCGGAGCATCACAAATGATAGAATGTATCGACACTGGGAATGTTGTTTCGTTATAAGTTATGCCTTCATTAATTAAAACTGTAACATTTTTTACAAATTGTTCTAAGAATTGATTTGCATCCGCTGGTTTGGTTTTGCCGAAATAACAACCAATAAGAAATACTTTCCCGTGAGGCATAATACGACCTAAAATGGGCCATAATTGATTTGAATTGGATCGAGATATTGGTAAACCATCAATACCGATTTGAATTTTAATAGAAGATGAATTATTACTTTTAGATAAAAATTGCAAAATACTATATTCCATACCCAAATGACAATATTGACCAGGAAATATCTCATTAATAACGTTAGAAGATCGTGGTGTACGTAATAATGTCTTTGCACATTTTGGCAAATTAGAAAAAATTGGATGCACTTTTTTTAAACCAGACAATAAATGTGATAAAGCTACATGAGAAATACGATGCGTAATAGCCCATTGTACTAAAAATGTTTCAAAATCATTGTTTTCGTTTTCTGAATTATTATCCTCTCTGATAAAGTGTGGCAATACATTGTTTAAAGAAACATCAGATTCGGAAATTCTCGTTTCACTAGAATGTGTTAAATTTGCCTCTTGTGTTTCGAAAAGAGTATTATTCAAATTAACATTCCCAGAGTCATCATTATCATTACTCGAAGCGGAATTATTTAAAATTATGTGCGAATTGGATCTACATTCATTATTATCCGAATTATCCGAAGTAAAATTATTTTTAATTTCGTGCAAATTGGCTCTACGTTCTTCATTAAAGACAAGTGAAAATAATGCGTCACTCTCTTCTCGAATTAACTTACGGCGATACCTCGCTGAAATACGCGACAGACATTTGCGTTTCGACATGGTTGATTGGATTTATTATGTAATATTTGTAACGTATACGTGATAAATGTAACGTATTTTTAAAATATGTAAATAATATTTACTGTGTGGGTGTGCGTGTGTGTGTGTGTGTGCGTGCGTGCGTGCGTGCGTGCGTGCGTGCGTACGTGCGTGCGTACGTGTGTGTGTGTGTGTGTGTGTGTGTGTGTGTGTGTGTGCGTGTGCGTGCGTGTGCGTGCGTGCGTGCGTGCGTGCGTTTGCGTGACTGTCAAGTAAAATTATTACAGATTACAAATTATACTTGCTAAATTTTTTTGATTACTCTCCTTGAATCTCCGTTGAATTAATGCGTCTTATACGCATCTACAGCCCATAGGAAGTCAGGAGGAAAAGCGCACGGCGACGAGCTTTAAGGTCGATAATCCTAATAACATTCATGCGAATTAGTATATTCATCATTATATTCGACACGGAATTCTTTACAATTATATGCGAATTGAGGACTCTATACGTTTTTTATTATACAGAAAAGTGTGTAAGTCAAATTTATCATTCTCTTTTCGAGTTTACAGCGTCAGACATTTGCGTTTCGGAGCGATTAATTGCATGTATAGTAATATTTAATCAAATTTAACATTTACAATATATATAAATAATATTTACTGTGTATGTATGTGTAACTGTCAAATAAAAATTATTAAAGATTACAGATTACTTGTTTAATTTTTTTTATAACACTCCTTGTCTAATAGTATATATTGTCCGAGTAATATAATCACAGCTGAATTATTAATTGCATGTATTGTAATATTTACCCAGTCAGAAATCATCCATCGAATTGACATATAATCGACGTCGAAATCATCACAATTACATCAAAGTACATGTAATTTCGATAATTTCGACGTCGATTATATGTCAATTCAATGGGTGATATTTGACTGGATAAATATATATATTACAATACATGATGCCGATTCGATTAATTATTTCTCGCCGGATAACGTTTAACTATATATACGTAAATATGCACACTCAAATAAAAACTATTCAATACTACAGATTATACTTGCCTTATTTTTTGCCAGCTCTCGTTGTCTACAGTTCATCAGAGGAGCGGAACAGCGAACAGCGACGGACTTTATCGCCGGCGACGACGTCCTAAACAACATTCATACATGCAAATTGGCTCTATATTCTATATTCATCTCATTATCCGCAACGAAAGAATTTATAATTACGTGCCAATTGGGAACTCTACGTTTATTACAGACGAGTGTATATGATTCATTACTCTCTTTCTGAATTAATTTTTTGGCGGTATCTTTGGTCATATGCGCGACGGACATTTTGGCGCGCTTTTTATTGCATGTATTATTATTACCGTTTAACTACGTACATACGCACTTTATTTAAATAAAAACTACTTAATATGTATTTCAGATTATACTTGCCTTATTTCTTTGATAGCTCTCCTTGTTCAATGCTAATATCTCCTGTAAAATGCTCACGGCTAATCGACGGCGCGTCTTGCACGGATCGCAGACGGGAACGGAAGAGGAGACGAGCACGGCGACGGTCCGCGGCGTCTGCGAGTCCCTAACAACGCTGGTACATAGCAACGATTGTTAGTTACTATTGTATTATTAATTACAACAAACAATGCGAGTAAAATAGCCCTGTCCACGAGACTTGTGATCACACTAATTTTATAACGCATCGGATGGTTCGAAAGAAAATTTATATAACGGCCTGAAAACGTAGGCTTACGGAACCAGTCAGTCGTCAATTTGCCATTAACTCGCATAACGCTTGTGTCTAAAAAACTTTAGGAACAATTGTTCTCCAATTCAAACGTAAACTTTAGTCGAGTGTGAAAACTATTAAAAATCGTAAGCATATCCTCCACTTTACATTTCGGAATAATTGAAAAAAATTGTGGACCCCCCCGTGGACAGGGCTATTTTACTCGCTGACCCTATGTTTCACGAGAAAAACATCATCTTAGTCAAACGAATTCTTCGTAACAATTGTTACCCGTTAACAGTCATAAACAAAATTGTTAACAGGAGACTTAGGGCGATTAAATTTGGCGGTAATTTTGGTGCGTCTAATCGAGATAAATTTGATACACGAAATGTTATAGTGTTGCCGTATATTAGAGATTTGAGCGAAAATATTACTCGTTGCATAAACAAAAATGGAATCGGTGTAGTATATACCGTTCCAAAAAAATTAGACACTTTGATAAAAAGAGGAAAAGATAGTATTGATAACTTAAAAAGAACCGATGTCGTCTATAAGATCGAATGCGCGAATTGCGACTCTACATATATTGGACAAACAAAGCGACATTTAGAAACACGTATTAAGGAACATAAAAATAACATTAAAAAAGACACGACATCACACTCAGTTGTTAGTTTGCATCGGACTTGTAACGATCATGAGTTCCGTTGGGATTTTCCTGTGATTCTGCATCAAGAAAAACAAACGAGAAAAAGAGAAATAGCAGAAATGTTCTATATAAAAAACCAAAGAAAAAGCATTAATTTACAAAAAGATACGGAGAATTTCAGTGGGATTTATGATCGCGTTCTTGAAGCTATTTAATATATTATATTGTCATATGTTACATATTTATTTATTTATTTATTTATTTATTTATCTATTTATTTGACTTTGTATTGACGGTTTAAAAATTGCGAAAGACACAGTACTTTGGTTTTATATTTCCTCAACGCGTAATGACTAAGTTTTCTACTAACAGTCAACATCTATTTATTTCGGGCTTACTTCTGTCAGTTATACATTGTTCATCAAAACAATGGTGAATTTTGTCGGGGGTTTGCTGTAAATATGATTTATTGTATTAATCTGGTATGTAAACATATATATTTTTGTAAATTTATAATTATTTGTATGATTAAGCGCATTAAGATTATATTTATATGTATATAATTGTTTATAGATTACTTGAAAAGGGCTGCAATGACAGCCGAAACGTTGTAATTTAAACTAATTATTTAAAATAAATTATTGCCAGTCTGGTCGACTTTAAAATTGGAGGAGAGATTTTCATTATTTATTACTGGCGACTCTTAAGGATTATCATTTATTTTATAATTAATATTATTAAAGTTACATATATATATATATATATATATATGTATATATATATTTAACTTTTATATACAATATTTAAAATAATACATACAATTTTGTTCTCTACAGCTTCGCCTATTAATGAAGATAGGAATGGAGATGATTTTGGTGCTTCATGTGAAACAGATGCTGAGGAACATATGCCGCGTACTATTATTGCTCCAAGAGAGAAAACTCGAGATGGCTTGATACATGCCCATGGTCGGTCAGACAATGAATATTCGCATAACAGCCCTATAATAAAAGGGAAAAATCGAATTAATTCGACACATAATCGGTATGACACCATCGATCCACCATTGACGCCATCGATCGGCTCGAGACATAATGACAATGATGCGGAAAAAATTGGCCGAGCTACTAAGAATAAGTATACGTACAGAGAAATTGAAAAGGAAAAGGAAAATTTTAATAATCAATTTTCACACGCAGAAGGTCCAATTGGTAAGTAAAGCTGCGTTCGGGAACATCACGCGGATGCACACCGGCCGCTGAAAATTTATACTATGCGTTAGGCCTGTTCTACAATAGAGTCGTAAGCTGTAAGACATAAAAAATTGACCAATCAAAAACGAATTAAAATAGAAGAAAAATCGACTGTGATTGGTCAATTTCTTACGTCTTACAGCTTACGACTCTATTGTAGAACAGGTCTAACGCATAGAATAGAGTTTTGGCGGCCGGTGTGCACTCGTGTGATGTTTCCGAACGCAGCTTAAATGTAATGCATGTGTGTGTGTGTGTGTGTGTGTGTGTGTGTGTAAATACGGTTAAAATACACAATTATGCACTCAATTATTATAAAAAAGGATTATTGAAAAGGTTATATTAAACAAAGTACTTAAAGTATTATTAAAAGGATTATTAAAAAATATTATCGTTAAATTATGCGCATTTATATATATATATATATATATATATATATATATAAATATAAAATGCGCATAATTTAATAATATTTTTTAATAATCTCTTTACTGGTCCTTTTTATAATGTTTTTAATAATCATTCTTTTATATGATTTTATACATATCAATGTCCGCAGTATTGTGTATTTTAATCGTTTTCTCTCTCACACACACCCACACACACGTACGCACGCACGCACGCACGCCCGCACACGCTCACGCACACGTTCACACACCCGCGCGCGCGCGCGCGCACACACACACACACACACGCGCGCGCGCGCGCGTGTAATTTAAATATTTTCAACAGTTTACATTTATTCTTGTATATTTCTGGTTTATCGTTTGAAAGCAGCGTGTAATGCGACTAATTTATGTTTTATAAGCTATTCGTATATTTTATATACTATGCACATTTTATAACGTTTTTTTATTATATGTTTTTGTATTTTTTTTATATTATTATTATAAACGTTAACACATTTATTATATAAATTTATATGCTATTGATACATTACAATTACATATCATGTTGATTTTATAAATCAGTCGTATTACATGTTGCCTTCAAGAAAATAAATACTAAAAATATTTGTAGTTGATCATTTAAAAAAATTAACGAGGGAAGTAGCATCAGTAAAATATGATGTGAGGCAAATACTGACCTTAGTAGACATCATAGTAGACAAAATTAATAAAGACACAGAATGTGAGAGAACACAAATTTCCTTTGAGGGCGCTGAAAACCGGTTTCCCTTGCAAACCGTAGTTCAGTTAGCGGAAGTTGAGGAGATCTTGAAAGCGTCAAATTCCCAACATAACACTGAAATAGTAAGTAAACGCATATAAATTTATATATATAAGATATAAATATTTTACCAATAAAATAATCAGACGCGAAATTATATTTTGATAATTGAACAAATACTGTAACTCACAATTACCATGAAGTTTTACAAGCTTTTATTGCATACATTTTATCGTTCAGATTATTAATAATTTAAAATTGTTATAAAAAAATGATTGGAAAGATTGAGAATTTAAAAGAATTTTAAGGAATTATTTAATCTGATAATAATATATTATTTTACCTTTTTATTTTATAGCGCGGATATATCAAATCCATCGGAGGGACAAGTGTCGATGATGCCGTAAAGAGAACATTGTATAAAGTATTCTCCAATAAATTGGCGGAGAGATATAACTGGGAAGGCCGACGCGGAAAGGAACCACTGCAGAAACTGGAAGTGATGAAAGTTATTTTCAGTAAGTTTAAATATTAATTAAACGTAAAAATATGTGATTAAGTAATGCTTTCATATATATACACATAATGACAGATAAAAGAACTGCACACACACACACACACACACACGCGCGCGCGCGCGCGCGAATGCAAACTCTCTCTCTCTCTCTCTCCCTCTCTCTCTCTCGCTCTTTCTCTCTGTGTTATTTTACAGGGTGTCACGGAAATTTGTTGACTATAATTAACGGTCAGTTTTTAACGCACATAAGGAACAAAAAAATAAAAAAATCTTTTAACAGATGACATTTTGCATTTATATTTACATTTAAATAAAGATTGGAAATAATTTTATCACTACAAACAAACGTTTATTTTAAAATACTAATTTAATTATAACAGTTTCAGTAATTTATCATGACGCATTGTACTATATGCATGGTCCGTATTCAGAACGCTTTTAAAGATGTTAGCGTGCTTTTTTGTCATTCTATCTTTATTGTTCATTAAACGTGAAATAAGGATAGAATGACAAAAAAGCGCGCTAACATTTTTAAAAGCGCATTCCGAATACGGACAATATAGTACAATGCGCCCTTGATAAATTACTGAAATTAACTGTTATATATATATATTTAATTAGCATTTTGAAATAAACGTTTGTTCGTAGTAATAAAATTATTTCCACAATTATCTTTGTTTAAATGTAAATAAATGCAAAATGTCCTCTGTAAAAAAATTTTTTAATTTTTTTGTTTCTTATGTGCGTTAAAAATTGACCGTTCTGAAACGTGCAGTTCTGAATACGGGCCTATATGTATACCTATATATATAGCTGTTATTTTTAAATACACGTAGGGAGCAGAAAAAATTAAAATATCTTTAAATAGAGGACATTCAGCAGTTTTATTTTCACATAGAGTAAAGACATTCTTATCATTTATAATAAAGTTTTTTTTTAATGACATATTTAAAGTGCATCATTAAAACATCATTGAAACAAAATCATATCTCTTGCGGAAACTATAAATAATTTTACGTAACTTTACGTCTCTTTTGAGATGCCATTCATTGCTTTTAATTCTCACAGCTCTGATCAATTTCCTTTATTATCTTGAACCATCTTTTATAAATCGTTTATTAAATAATAAGTATATTTCCGATATTTGTCTTTACTCTATGTATAAATAAAAATGCCTCTCTTAGAAAATATTTTACTTTTACTGCTTCCTCTCTATGTGCATTTGAAAATGACAGCTGTTTATTTTCAGCAATTTTCCATTCGACACCACGTAGATATTCGTAATTGTTTATTATTTTAATCAAATTTAAAAAGTTTTCGATGAATCAATTTATGTGAATAAAATTTTGTGTACTTTTAATCTTTTTGCATTATAAAACTAAAAAAGCAAACTTATTCAAATATAATTTATGCACTCTCTATCTCAATAAATATAAAATAAAAAAGTTAAAACAAAGAAAATGTTTACAGGATCCATACTTCACAATATCCCGGATTCCGACCAGAGAAAAATACAACGACGAGTTATGGAGTGGTTCCGACATTCCAAGGCGAGGCATGAAAATGAGGAGAAGCGGATGAATAGACGCGAAGGTAATGCTTTGTCTAATTTCTTGGAGGACTGCAGTGAATAGAGAAATGAAAAGTTATTAATAATGTCAATGAAAACACAGTTCTCTAATATTGTACTTTAGAATTCCAGTAAAGATAAAGTAAAGCCTGAGACACAATGCGAGGCAATAGCGATAGAAATAGCACAGCACAAATTTCAACCTATAAGAAACCACGTACCAATGGAATGTGGTTTCTTATAGATTGAAATTTGTGCTATGTTATTCCTATCGCTATTGCCTCGCATTGTGTCTCAGGCTTAACGGTAACGTAACATTTTTGGGAACTTTCCAGCAGGTAACACAGGCGACACCAGTGTCCATTAGTGTCAGAGAGAACGTATCAGTGTGTCTCACTTATACTAGTGAACATTGTGTTACACTGTGTCTTGCCGGAAAGCTCCTATTAATATTATAATTTCTCACTTAACAAGATAACTGCAACGTAATTGCAATGTAGCATGCCTTATATATGAAAAATTATAATATTAATGTTACACATTATACTGTTACTTAATGTTTATATGTATTTTAGATGTATACTCATCTTTGACGCTCACTGTATATTAACACTACATTTGATCCTTCCACAAGACCGTAAATTACGTCACATATTGTACATACGTCACATACCACTGTTAAGCTCCTGTCGCAAGACTACAAAGACCGACTCAACTGTCGATCGCGACTACCGACTCTTATCTGACTTATAGGACTTATCTGACCTATAGAACGTATAGGATTTGGTACGCGTATTAAGTGCTCGGTGTAAACAAAGCCTTTAAAAGCGAGCTTTGAGCAACACGCAACCATAAGGGCGGGGGGGGGGGGGAGATGCGTGTTGCTCGAAGCTTAATTCTTTCTGACATCACTGGCGCGAACGCTTCGCTTTTACGAGTGAGATGACTACGAGTGCTTTCTATTTAGCAACACAAGTCGACACAAGCATCATTCTGTCTTTTTTCAACAACAGTGAACAACAAAGATAGAATGATACTTGTGTCGACTTGTGTCACTAAATGGAAAGCACCCTACGTTTACACGTCACCCTTAAACGTTTGTATTAATAATAATATCGATGTTATAATTGCGGCGTAAATCGGATCGTATAAACGTAGTCATAAATTGCGCGCTTTCATACAAGTCAACGCGTCAACATTAGCAAGAAGAGGGGCAATGTAATTATATTCTCTCTTCGTCTATATTGGAAATTGTGTGACGAAAAAAAAAATATAATTCCAGTGCCCTTTTCCTGCAATAATTTTTATCTACTTTTAATATTGCGTTTGCACTTTTTTTTATCACCCATCTGATGTTTTATATTATACGTGTATATCACACATACTTTTATATTTCAGCAATGTAGCGAGATCGCAGAGACTGGACCGATGAAGACCGATGAAGCCAGTGATATGCGCGGACGAAGCCTCTCCCTGTTAGAATTGTTCCAGGACCTCAATTGTTAAAATCAAAAAATTTTCCTATGCGAAAGACGCTACGCGATTCTTCAGATTGGTATATATTTTTAAATTTAAAAGTATATACCAATCACACACACACACACACACACACACACAGACACACAGACACAGACACACAGCACACACGCACGCACACGCACAGCACACACACACACACACGCACAGCACACACACACACACACACACACGCTAACACACACACACACAACACACACACACAATTTTCGTTCAGCGTCATCTTCGCATACGAAAATTTTTCATAAGAGAATAAGCGTTCATGTTTAATTAGCATTACTATACAAATATTTGTATCTATATATTATTTTATCGACCTAATTTGTCTAATTATAAGATATATGTCCTCGCGTTACTCGGAAAAAAAAATATATATATATATGTATAATTTGAGAAGTTTTTGTATTGAGAACGAAAATGGAGCGAGAAAAGTCTTCATAAATTTGTAAATGCGTTTATCTTTCTTTTTGTCGTTCTTGGAGTTAGATAAGTCGCAGAAAAATTTATATGTACATTATAAATACTTATATTAATTTTATTCCATAAAAAATACTTATATTAATTTTATATTAATATATTGTATATTAGTTTTACTTGTATTCATAAACATATTTATTTCATCAATAAAAATATTTTCTGTTAATAAAAAAATTGTCTACATTAATTTACAGCGAAGTAAACCAAAACAAAATCAAAAATCTACATCTATATGTCTTCCAATTAACGTCTATTTATTATCTATCAAAGCTCCATGAAATATCTATGATTGCTCCATATTACGTCCAAATTGCTCCATGGTATACTCCATATTACGTCCATACAATATCCATGAATACGTCTAATGGATGTCGAATGGATATATGAATTGCGGAACTGTGGATGTCTAGTAGACGTCTATAGGAGGTTTCGTGGACGTCTAATAGAGGTTTTGAATTTCCTTGATGGATGTCTAGTGGACATCCATTAGAGGTTTTTGTTCTGTGTGGGTCTATATTAATGATATATGTAACAAATAAAATTAAAAATTACTTTTTTTGATTTTATTGGATCAATTATTCATTGAATTTATATTGTGTAAAAGTAAGAATTAATTCTATTTGAAAACTTAAATATTTTCTTTTAACATTGAACTATCGACATATAATTTACACTACTCTTAATTGTCTATGTTTTGTATTTATAAATGTAAATATATAATTGTCATTGTTACATTCAGATACTTTCGAACGAGGCCAAGACAAGTTAAGGATGGCCGAAAATATTTCGGACATAAATACTGAAGATAAAGAAAATATGAAACAAACACGTCATGATAGAGCTACTGCAAAAAATTTTACGTCATCTGATAATGAATCTTCTGGTACAGAAGTGGATTCATTGTCTCCTTTACCAGACCCGAAGGAATTTTCTGGATCACAAAAATTGTTTCATTCGCAAAAGTCTGCACAGGTTTTAGCAACTTTTGAAAATCCAAGCATTGCAGTCGAAAAAATCAAAATGATTTAAATTGAAAAGAAAAAACAGAGAATTATTGATCAACAAGAAACGGAAATGATCACTACACATAACAAAAAAGAGATAGAAAATAAAAATCAAGATTTTAATGATAAAGATGATGTTCATTCCATTGACAAAGAGTTAACAAATAAAAATAATGAAGATCAAACTCAAAAAGGTAAAAAAGATTACATTTCTGGTAATGACTCAAATATATATATATATATATATATATATATATACAATATTTTAAAATATAAATTATGATATTTTAATTTTTAGTGTTGAAAGAAATTTTAAAAAAAGTTAATCGCCTCCTGATTGAAGTAGCATACATTGATAGAAGACTCAATAGAATGGAGAATAAAATAACAGATCAAACCAAGAAAAGAAAATTAGAAATCAAGAAAATAATATAAATGAAGAAGCTTTTACATTTAACGCTATTTCATCGATTAATGAGCTGCAACTTTTTGAAGAAAATTTAAAAAATGAAGAGTTTTTCGTGAAAATGGTAAATGTTTATTTTTACTTTTAATAAATATAACTATTAACAATACTGAATATTTATAATTTATATTATTTATAATTATTAAATAATTATGTATATGATTATAAATAGTTCGATATATATATATATATATATATATATATATATATACATATACTATAGTGTTGTGTATATTTTTCATATTTACATATTTACAAATTTTGTTTTTTATTTTAATAATTTTCATAATTCAAATTATTTTAGAGAGGTTTTTTGAGAAAAGGCGGAACAAATCTAAAAGATATAATCAAAAACATTTTGAAAGCATTAATAAAGGATGACATATTAATGTCATACAGTTGACAAGGAGCTCGAGAAAAAAATGCATTTCGCAATTTTAAAATCGTTGATTTAATTACAGGTAAGACTTCATTAAGTATACGTTCGTTATAGTTGTTTTCTGAAATTAACAATTGCTATGATGATAATGTTTTTTATAGTATTATATGTACAGTATTATAAATTGATATACTATATATATTTGTAGCTGTTGTTCGATTACACGATACCGATACAACCGAAGAAATACTTATAAAACTCGTGAGTAATTGGATTATTCAAGCTCCTGCACGCGTTCGCAAAATTGCGTGAGTAAATTTTATTATAATTTATTTTTATAAATATTAATATTTATTATAAGAATTAATTATTAATTAAGGTGCTTTTTTAAATGTAATTTGTCTCTAATAATCCTTTATAACATTTATTACATTCATTATTCATTGTTTTTTTATTCAAAATAATATTCAAACAAATATTAAAAGATTTGAAAGATGTAATTATATATATATTTTATAGAAACGTCTTTCTTTTTTATCTTTATTATATTTTTATATTTAACAACAATATTACATATATTAAACATTAAATTTATTGATTGTTTCAGAGACAAAGAAAAAACCAAACTAATCAAGCTGATCAACACCAAAACTGATAAAGTGATATTAAAATAAGTACTACATATATATAGATTGATATATATAAACTGATATGATGTGATATTAAAATATAACTATAAAAATAATTATACTATAACTAAAATATACCGTA
>NW_028190835.1:0-50472 GCF_048542155.1 Nylanderia fulva | reverse complement strand
GAAAAATCTACTTGATCATGCTTATGGCTAGAGCCGTGTGTGCTCTTTCATCATTAACTCACAAGGAAAAACGGTCGGAAGTGTCCTTCACCGATTTTAATGAATCTTGAATATGTGTAGAGCATTAAAAAATATAAGACCCGTATGTTTTTTAGCGCCGCGTAATTCGATATTTAGGGGGTAAACCACCTCCTTGAAAAAATCGCTTTTTTTATTCTGAGCTAAACCTTCAAACCGGTAAAAGATATTAAAAAATGTTTTAAGTAAAAGTTTTATGGGTTTTAACTCTTTAAAACCAGTGCAAAAAATTTTCAAAAAATTTCAAATTTTTCAAAATTTCTTTCCTCTTCCATAATTTAAAAAAATTTTTATTTTTTTATAAAAATTCTGAAAGTTATTATTTCAAATCTAACCATATATAAGAAAGTAGTATTTGAAAAACGCATTTTTGAGAATAAGCTAGAAATGCCACTATAACACGCTCCACTTCGTATCTGCCCAGACGCTCGCTACTGGTGATGGACCGTCTTTCCTTCGTAATCTTATAGAAAGAATGAAATATCAATACAAAATTTATAGATATTGTCAAAATTAATAAAAGTAATTTAATAAGCCAACAATCGAGCAAAATTAGTGTAAATAAAAACTTTTTTTATTAATTTTCTTAACATGTAAACGTTTCAAACCTCACTAAGGTCTTTTTCAATACAAATTTAAAAATTAAATAAAACATTAAAACATGATAAAAAAATTATGATATAAAAAAAACATGATGTATGTGGTATCGAAAGTATTTAATTAGAGAAAGCTATGTCAATCGAAAATCGGGTATCGCCAATACAGTAAAATGTTCTAAAACAATTTTGTACAAGTCATTCAAAAAAACCTTTTGGGATAATTCCTCGTTGATGGCAAAGGAAAAGGGTATTAAGTTCTTTATGGGGTTATTGTCTTAAAAAGCCGCACAGTCAAAATTGAATTCAACGAGTTTCGTAATAATCCGCACTACACCTATACATAAGTTATTATTTCTGAGAAAATTAAAAAAGATACTTTATCGCAACGTGATAAATTTTTCACTTCTATGTCCATATGTTGAAACAATTAATCGATAAATTAGTTAAAATATCATAAGAGTCACAAAACATTTTATATAATCTATTTTTTTTCCCATTTTATATAATTGTTGTTATACGATTGAAAGTCAAAGTTAAAATGAGAAATGAACGTCGGTGTAAAATTAATGTCATATTGTTATATTTAAATTTTTTCATGACTAAGATAATTTTTGAGAATGTAAAAATAACTATCGAGCAATCAGTGTCTTGTTTAAGTTAATGCTATTTTTGTGTTCTTTAATATGTAGCATTTCAGATATGAGCATTTTGGTAATTTTTTTCTCATTGTCCAAGACTTTTACATTTGTGAAGACCGATTAGCCGTCATAGTCGCCCGCGCTCATGTAAACGGCCCCTTTCGGGGAAACACACACGAACACGTTGGGAATCCGCCTTCGCCCCACCGTCACTCGGCCCCCTCCAAGCTAGTCTTAGAGTGGGGGGGGCCGACGGGTATAAAGAGCGGCCAGCCGAGACTTCACCACCATCCCGTCCTGGTCCCTCGAGCTATCAGGGATCATCCTCAACTCCCACACCCAAAAATCCCCCGGCCCGAGGGGGCGTTCTGTGGGGCAGGCCGAGCGTCCCGGTCCCGGGTCCGCCGAAACACCCGGGCCGCGAGGTTTCGTCGGCAGGCCGAGGTCCTCGGTCACCGGGTCCTGTCGAAATCCCCCCGGCCGACGGGTTCTCGTCGTAAAGGCCGAGCGTCCTGGTCACCGGGTTCTGTCCGGAAATCCCCCCGGCCACGAGCGTTTTCGTGTGCAGCCGAGCGTCCCGGTCCCGGGTATGTCCGTAAATCCCCCCGGGCCCGACGAGTTTTTCTGTCGTGCAGCGAGCGCCTCGGTCACCGGGTCCTTTTCCCGTAAACCCCCCCGGCCAAGAGCGTCCGTCGTGCGGGCCCGGCCCTCGGTACCGGGTCCTGTCCGTAAATCCCCGGCCGACGAGGTTCTCGTGGCAGGCCGAGCGTCCTCGGTCACCGGGTCCTACCTGAAAGTCACCGGCCCCGCGGAGCTCCCCTTTTCTCAGGGCCCGTAGCTTTGGAAAATTTAGCAAAAGTCGGCCCGCGTCCGTATAATGGGGGTCGCGTCTCGCCCGTAATTTTTCTATCTGTCGTCTAGAAAAAGTCGTGCCCGTTTTCCGTAAAATGGGGTCGCGTCTCGTCCGTAATATTTCTATCTGTCGAGCCTAGCAATAAGTATGTCCGCGTCCGTAATCGGGTTTCGCGTCTCGCCCGAATTTTTTTCTACGGGTAAACCTAGCAATAAGTCGTTCCGCGTCCGTATCATCTGGGCGTTTCGTCCTCATACTGTGTTTTTGTATAAGGGTTTTTGAATCACGGGAGAACCACAGAAGGGGGGGCCCCCGAATAAATCTATTTTCCAGAGCAACCGTGTGTCTTTTAAAAATCTAGTCTCCCCTTTTCCCAACCCTGGACCCGGCGCCCCGATCCGTGGCGTCGGGAAGGGCTACTAACTTTTTCCAAAATAAATGAATGTCACCTTTTAAAAATTGTTCGAAATCACTGAGTGTCTGGGGGTTAATTTTAACGTTATTCATATGTTTTTTAATTTGGTGCGCAATTATTCTTTTGTCTGACCTATGTATGCGCATCCAAACGTTGCAGTTTTTTTTATGTGACGTTAGAAACATAAGGTTTCTCATTTTTTCCTTCGTACTTTTTTAAAAAAATCGAGTTTTAATGCAAAGGTACCCCTTTCCTTTAGTCAGATTTTTTTATCGGGATGCAACAAATTCTGAATCGTCTCGAGTAAAGGGAAAATCAAATATTTTTTAATTTCCGGTTTTTTGTTATTGATTCCGGGTTTTTCTTTTTTGTTTTATTAATTTTTATAGTGAAATTTTTTTAAACTGCGTTTTTTTTCTATAAAAACTACATAAGAGGTTTTCCTTTTTGACAGAATGTTTAAAAAAAATTTTTAAATTTTTCCGCAATGAGATCGCGATCACACATACAGTAGGGGTAAACAATATAGTGTGGGGCCCCTTAAGCAAGACGAAAACAAAAATCAATTATGAACTGAATTCTAATTTTGGAAAAAAAACCCTAGTACTAATTTTGTGAAAAAAAAAAATCCCTAATAAAATAAAATCCATCAAAAAATTTTAGGAATTAATAAAAAAATTTGTAAAAAAAACTCTCTTGCAAAAAAAAAAATCATTGACTAATTAACACAGTTTGTACAACGTGCGTAGTGTTTTCCTCTACATCTGAATGAGTAAATATTATAATTTTAATTAAAGAGTGACAAAAAATTTTTTACCCCTCAAAAAAACCAAAAAATTTTTAAATAAAAAAAATTTTTTATTCATTATTTAACATAAGATGAACATATTAATTAAAATATAAACAAGAGAAAAATTTTGTTTAAAAGATAATATTATTTAAACAAAAACCCAAATTTCTTTGAAAATATTTCTTTTTAAAAATTTTTTGGTTTTTAAAATTTCCCTGACCTTTTTTCCTCGTTTTTTTTGGGTTTTTTTATCAATATTTTTTTGTCAAATTTTCTTTTTTTAACTTTCTGAACATGTTTTTTTCTCCGTTTTTTTTGTAGTCTTGCTAATTTTTTTGTTCTTTAAACTTTTCATTTTTTTTTTCTTTTCTAAATTTTTGTTTTATCATTTTTCGTTTTGTTCCATTTTTATTCGTTTTTTTTTTCTCTTTTTTTAAAATTCCCATTTAAAGGATGAAATCGTTATTTTCTTTGGGTTTAAATTTTTTTCCCTTTGCGCGTGGGTTTTTTACGGTGTGGAAAAAAACTTTCAGTTTTTAGAAAATTTTCTTTAGATACCAGAGAAAATCAAGTATTTTATTATTTCAGTCTTATCGGTGCTGATTAATTCTAAATTTTTTATATTATTTTTAATAAAGTTTTATTATATTCAAAAAAATTTATTTTTTTCTAAATTTAACATTGAATAGGCTTACCTTTTGCAAATAATTTTATTTACCCTAAATTTGTAACATTACTTTCAATTTTTTATCTTATTGCAATTTTATTTAACTGAGTCTTTTAAAATTTTCACCTTCAATTTTATTATTGTAAATCTTATTTTTTAACTCTAAATCAATAGTATAATATCACATCCTTTTTCATAAATTGCAATATATTTATTTCTAAATTATCTTAATTTACTTTCATCCTCATTAATAGAAAAATTATTTTTTAATTTAAAAATTTTTCTATAATATTATTAGTATCAGTCTCATCATTATCCAATAATTTTATATCAAATTTTAAATTTTTTTTAATATCACTCTCATTTTTATCATTTTTAAATTTTGATCTAAATCACCTACATTTGATTTAAAAAAACTACATTTAACAAAAAATAACAAATTTTGATCAAAAACTCTTTTAACTCAAAAAACCTACATTTGACTCAAACAACTACATTTAACTCAAAATCGCCTACATTTAACTAAAAATCACCACATTTGCTCAAATTCCCACAAATCTTTTAGCTAATTGGCATCATAATTTTTGTTGAATTTGATATTTTGTATATTTTCAAACAATTGAGGGGAAAATTTAAAAACTCGGGGATTGTTTTGCTGTGACTTGTGGAAGGAAAAATTGTAATTTTTTAAATAAGTCATCCCAACTTGGCATACTTTTAAAAAAAAATTGTGGTGCTTTAGATGGACGATCAATAGTGATAAATTTTGGTTAACACCAAGACATTTTGAGAATTTTCTATGCATTGGTTCCCAAAGGATTAAGCCACATGCTTTGAAACATTTTTGGTTTTCCCCATAGGTGAAAATTTATCAACAGCATTTTTCAAAAGTGGACCCATTCTACTAATGATAAGATAGTGTGGATTTTGTCCCTCATTCAAAAAACTTTTTTTCCACATATTTTTTAAAAGGTTAAAGGCGAGAATCAGCGGTTAAAAATTTTTCTTTTTGGAAATTTTGGTTTAAAACAAAAAAAATTATTTAAAATTTAAAAAAGTTTGCTTACTTCTAAAAGGGCAAAAAACTATGCCCCTCGAAAAATTTTAAAAAAACAGGAAAAACAATTTTTCTTTTTTTGGATAAGGATAAAAACTTTTTTAAATTTTCATAAAATAATTTCATTATCCAACCATTTGGGTTACACCTTTTTCCCCAAAATGGTACTGATGTCCAAAGACCGGGAATCTTTTGTAAGGAAACACAACAGTCGGGGGAGTTGTTTCCCACTTTGGGGCTAAATGTAATAATCAGTCAAATTTACTTAGAGTTTTTCCCATTAATTTCATACATTTTTTTGCTCCCCCGGGGGGGCTATCACATTTTTCATCTTTGGACATAACCCTAAAGTAGTTTCCCACTTATTAAATAACGGTTGGGGGGTTTCCAAAATAGTAGTATTTTGTTTGCCAAAATAATTTTTAATCTCTTTTCCCCCTTTTTAATATCATTTTACTAACACGAAAAAAGCTTAGTAAAATCCTTTGGAGTCTTTTAAGTTTTGGTTTTCTTTTTAACCAAATTTTTTTTCCTCCATTCCCTGCAGGTTATACGAAAAGGATTTTTTTTTCTTTGTTTGATCCAAAAATTCTTTGACACTAGTTTTACGTTAATTTTTTCATGGGAATCCTTTCCGTTGGCAATTAATTTTAATCCAATTTCTTTTAAATCGTTTCTCCACTTCGACCTAATAAAAGCTGGACCGGAGTTTTTACAAAAGCATTCTCTTCTGAAGGGTAGTCGATCGTGGCACCCCTATTTTTTTGAAGCTGTGTTTTGAATTCCATTTCATTGCATGTAGCATCTCAATTTGTTTTTCACAAATTTTTTTTTTGGGTACCTTGGTTTTTTTTTCTTAACTTTTGGGCATTTTGTTTTAAAAATTTTGAAATTAATTTAAAATTTTAAAAATTTTTTAAATTAAGAATTTTTTTCAATTATTTAATTTTTTTTATAAACTGATTTATTTTATAATAAATTTTTTTTTGGGGTTTTTTTTTTTATAATGTATAATATAATATCCTTAGTAAAATTGAATTTTATTTTCAGTGCTGAAAATATAAAATTTTTTAGAATATCAAATTTTTTGTTTAAAGTGTTTTAAAAATATTTTTTGTGGTTTTTTTTAATCTTTTAAATTTATTTAAAATTTTGTTAATTTTTTTTTTTTACTTTTTGGTGTTTTTTTTTTTTTTGATAGATTATTTTTTAAAATATAAACCTTAAAATTAAAAAATTTTTAATAAAAAATTTTTCAA
This sequence comes from Nylanderia fulva, assembly GCF_048542155.1. NCBI lineage: Eukaryota > Metazoa > Arthropoda > Insecta > Hymenoptera > Formicidae > Nylanderia > Nylanderia fulva. Next base: position 44,116 of record NW_028190835.1, on the reverse strand, counting down.
TTATTATTTTACATAATTTATTTTTTTTATAAATTATTTTCTTTTTTTATTTTTTTTTTGATAGAATATTGAATATTTATTTACAGTGAAAAAAATATATTTTTTTTTAATATAACAAATAAACTTTCTGTCTTATCTGTCACTCGATATAAGGGGCCAAAACTGCACACAGTTCCATAACCACAAAACAATCATTGGGGCCCAGGGGCCCAATTTCTGTTTTTAAAAAATCAACGGTGTTAGTCGTTGGGAAGTTATAATTTTAAAATTAATGTATTTTTACCATACGAAATTTTTTTTTCACAATTTAAAATTTTTAATGCATTTATATCACGAAACAAAAAATTATATGTCATAAAAACATTTAAAAATTTGCAAATCGTTGGCTCCACTCTTACGGTTTTTTTTATTTTAATGGCAACGTTTTCAAAGTATGTTACCAAAATCATTTTATTTATTATTTATATGATAACTCGACAGTTTTAGCAAATATAATAATAATGTATTTGGACAAAAAGAAGGTTTCTTAATCTACTTTCGTTTTTTTAAACAATAAAAATCTTAAATACATTCAAATTTTTTCATAGTTCAGTCCGCTACTTTTATGAGATTTTCCTTGGACAAAATAAAGTACGCGGGCAAATTTTTTGCTTCCTTTTGCGTTTAGGGAAACGATAGAAGCTATTTAAACAAATGAATATAGTTGCATTTTGTGAAATATTGTTAGATATTCATATTGTTAAATTCAGTATAGTAGCGATTCTTCACTAGTAATCATGGAAAATAACAAATTTGTCTGCAAATTGAAAGTTGATAATTAGGATCAGTAGGAGGGACTTTCCAATAGAAAAACGCTCGCAAATACAATATAAGTGAAGCTGCAGTCAGGAAGAAATTGGAAAAAATTTTAGGAGCTTGGCACGTAGCGGATAAATCTGGACGTGGACGGAGAAGAAAGACAAATTCAGTTGAAGACCGTAGAATTATACGGGAAACAAAGAAAAATCCAACAATTTACCAGCCGTGTTATTCGAGAAAAACATGCAGTTAAACATTTCTGATCGAACTATTCGCAGAAGACTTCGGGAAGACGGGTGTGAGAAACGTTTGCACTGCGTCGCTCTTTGATTCGAAAGGTGAATAAAATCAAACGATTACAATTTGCAAAAAAAATATGTCAACAAGTCACTGGACTTCTGGAAAAAAGTTCTTTGGAGTGACGAAAGCAAATTTGATCTCTTCGGTTCATAACAGTGACCGGGGTCTGGTTAAAGCCTAGCGAAAAACTTTTAGATAAAACTATCCAAAAGACAATTAAGCACGGAGGAGGCAGTATAATGGTGTGGGGATGTTTTGCGTGGTCAGGTATGGGAAAATTTGTTCAAAATCGACGGTATAATGACAGCAGACTATTACATTGATATTCTCAATAAAAATTTGGAAGAATCTCTGCTAAAAGTTGGTCTGGAAGATAGTTTTATATTTCAACAGGATAACGACCCGGAAAATCACACCGCTCGTAAAACTGCTTGCTTTCTTCCGTACTTCACATATCAAACTACTTGGATTGGCCAGCCAGCACAATCACCGGATTTGAATCCGATTGAAACCTGTGGTCTATTTTAGATCAAAAAGTTGAAAAGGGCAAAGTAACAAATAAAAATTAAGTTGTTTAAAGCATTAGAAGAAGCATGGAAAAATTAGACCAGCAGCACATCCGAAACCTTGTTGAAGTATGCCTCGACGTTTGCAAGCAGTCATAGAAGCAAAAGGCGGCCATACCAAAGTATTAATTGTAAATTCTATGTTTATTTATTTCTTTTTATCACTTGCGTATTTATTTTGTCCAAGGAAAATCTCATAATAAATGTTAGCGGACTTAACTATTGAAAAATTTGAATGTATTTAGATTTTTATTGTCAAAAAACGAAAGTAGATTAAGAAACCTTCTTTTGTCCAAATACATTATATATATTTGCTAAACTGTCGAGTTATTCATATAAATATAAAAATATTCGAGGTGCGTACTTTATTTTGTCCAGTACTGTACGACCAACACTACAAGAGACCGCAGGTTTGGATTTAATTACACTATCGATGCGCGAAGCTCAGAATGGCACAGTTTAAAATGCTATTCGATTCAGGGGCCTATTTTATTAATAAAACTTAAATATCTAAAAGACGACGCACTAATACTAAAAGAAAAATAACACTCATTGGCATTACAGGACACAAAGCGCGGACAATAGGAAAGACACATGCGACAATTGACATAGGAAATCGGAAAATAAAGCACACAATCTACGTCGTCAAGGGACGATTTTTCCATGGAATACGAAAGAATTTCGGGATAGATTTTTTGCGAAAACAGGAAGTTAACTGCAATTTTAAAAACGGGAGCTCACCATAGGGGACGCCGTGTTAAATTTACAACCGTATGAGAAGATCCGATTACAGCCGCGCAGCGAAACGATTATCCGAGCCGCCACAAATAAAAATAGCGCAGGAATCGTAAGAGCAGAACAACTGCACCCGGTGTCTATATGGGACGATGCCTCGTGCAACCGGAGAACTACGTGTGCCCAATTAGCGTCATAAATACCACTGACGAAATTGTCGAATTACGAACATCATTAATAACCAATAGATGAAATAGATGGGAAACAACGCGCGAAATAAACGTCATACAAACAGAAATCCCAAAATATTCGAGCAAAAGAAATCGGAAAATATGACAATCATTACGAACGGTACCACCTTAACTTAAAAGAACGACAGGCTATACACAGGATATGCGAGAAATACTGATTTATTTCTTCTGAATGGAGACCTATTGAGCTGCACCGCGACCGTGGAACATGAGATAACCACGCGTGCCGATTCAGCACCGGTCAACGTACGACCGTACCGTCAGCCGGAGAAGCATAAGGCGGAAGTAAACAAACAGGTTAAAGAGATGCTAGATGCCGGCATTATCAGGTCAAGCGTTAGCCAATGGAACGCCCCGCTGTTAGTAATGCTGAAAAAAAGCTGACGCATCCGGAAACCCAAGACTCAGGGTAGTTGCAAATTCCGAAAGGTAATGACCTTACAATAGGCGACTCGTTCCCGCTACCAAATATCACATTTGACATTTTGGACCAGCTGGGAAACGCTAAATATTTTACAACGCTCGATTTAGCATCAGGTTACCACCAGATATCAATGGCTGAATATGACAAAAATAAAACGGCTTTCTCAACTCCTTTCGGACACTACGAATTCAAACAGAATGCCATTTGGACTGAAGAACGCACCTGCGACCTTCCAACGGCTAATGAATTCAGTATTGACCGGAATTCAAGGGCTCAAATGTCTTGTATATCTCGACAACATTGTCATATATGGATCAGTTTAGAAGACCATAATAAGAGGCTTACGGACGTATTGCAGAGACTACGGACACACAACCTGAAACTGCAGCCAGATAAGTGCGAATTCCTACGAAAGGAAGTTATCTACTTAGAGCACATAATCTCGGAAAATAGTATATTACCCTGATCCATCAAAATTAGAGGCGGTAAAAAATTTTCCGACGCCGCAAAAAGTCAAAGATGTACAGGCATTTATAGGGCTCGCCGGTTACTACAGAAAGTCATTCAGGATTTCTCGAAGATCGCGAAACCCTTGACTAGTTAACAAAAAAGAGCGAAACCTCGGATGAAACAACAAACAACAAATTGCGTTTGATATTTTGAAAGAAAAGCTAATAACGGCACCAATATTGCAATATCCAGATTTCAGTAAAGAATTTAATGTAACCACAGACACGTCCGATTACGCAATCGGAGCCGTGCTCTCACAGAGGCTCATAGGCAATGATCGCCCTGTTGCTTACGCAAGCAGAGTGCTATCTCGCGCGGAGCAAAATTACAGCACAACTGAAAAGAATTATTAGCAATTTTATGGGCCGTAAAACATTTTAGGCCATACATATACGGGACAAAGTTCAAAATTATCACAGATCATAAACCATTAGTATGGCTATTCAACGTAAATGACCCCGACTCAAAGTTAATTCGCTGGAGGTTAAAATTAGAAGAATATGATTACGAAATCAAACATAAGACCGGATGAGCGAACGCAAACGCTGACGCACTAAGTCGGAACGTAATCCGAAACGCTGACTCAAGCGAAAGGATGGAAGAAATATGCAAGACAGAAAAAGAAGAGGTAAACGACTCCGATAATGAAAGGGTGTACACCAAAAAGGAAAAACAACAGATACTTTATGAATATCATGATGCGCCCATTGGAGGACATCAGGGAATAGAGAGAACAATTAAGAGGATCCGTTTAAATCATGATTGACCCGGTTTAACGAAAGACGTCGAAAAGCACATCGCCAAGTGTGAATCATGTCAAAAAGATAAATTGTCGCGGAAAAAACAAGACGCCGTTAATAATTACAGATACGCCTAGCGAGCCATTCGAAAAATGCGCATTAGACATCGTAGGGCCGCTAACAATAACTACGTATGGGAGTAAATATTTATTAACATTCCAAGACAACCCTAACAAAATTTAGTAAGGCGATTCCAATACCGAACCAGGAAGCTGGCACAATCGCAAAGGAGTTCGTAACAAAAATAATCCTAGAACACGGGATACCGGAGAAAATTTTGACAGATCAAGGGACAAACTTTTTAAGTGAAATATTTAAGGACACATGTAAACTGTTAAAAATCAAAAAATTACAAACAACCGCGTATCACCCGGAAACAAATGGGGCACTCGAACGATCACATAGGACATTAGCAGAGTATCTTCGCCATTATGTTGACGCTGATCAAACAGACTGGGACGAATGGACACCTTATGCAATGTTTACTTATAATACGACCCCGCACAGTGCAACGGGGTACACGCCGTTTGAATTAATTTACGGACATCAGGCCAACCTACCGACGGCATTAACAAAACCACCGAGGGCCACATACAGCTACGACGATTACGCTCAAGAGCTTAGGGAAAGATTAAGGGCAACACAACAAATTGCGAAGGATCGCGTAAACGAAGAGAAAATCAAATCAAAAAAATATTATGATAAAGACGCGAAAGAAATAAAATTTAAAGTCGGTGATAAAGTACTTATATATGACGATACGCTACGACGCGGACGATCAAAGAAACTTGACGCCTTATGGGCAGGACCGTATACAATAATCGAAAAGAACTCCGACGTCAACTACACAATAAAGAAAGGAAGAAGAACAATACGCATACACACAAACAGACTAAAATTATTTATCGAAAATTGAGACTTACCTATTCCGGTATCGCGAATCGGTCAAGGCTGGTCGTCCCCACCAAAACCACCACTTCACGCACTACTCGCGTATCGGTGCGCGTATCAAGGGTGACGTGCAAAGAATGCGGCTCACCCGCCCTCCGGGACACATTCGCCCACCGGAGCACCACATCGTACGCCCGGGTATACTCGTCCCCCATTATTTCGGGTTACGATGACTACACCCAAGAGCTTAGGGAAAGGTTAAGGGCCACATAACAAATTGCAAAAGCTCGCGTAAACGAGGAAAAAATCAAATTAAAAAAATATTATGATAAAGACGCAAAAGAAATAAAATTTAAAGTCGGTGATAAAGTGCTTATATATGACAATACGCTACGACGCGGACGATCCAAGAAACTCGACGCTCTTTGAACAGGACCATATATAATAAGCGAAAAAAATTCTGATGTCAATTACACCATAAAAAAGAGAAGGCGGATGATACGAATACATGCAAATAAAATAAAGCACTATATAGAAAATTAAGAAAAATACATACCCCGAGGCAGCTAGATCACGACACGCAAAAACAATTTATATATCCAATGGTATCTACTAGCGGAATAATAATAATAATAACATTAATTATAATATTTATTGTAGTTTGGAAAATAAGAAATAAAAAAAAAGAGATGATAAAAGAAGACCGAGAGTCACGATACTTGACTGGAATTTACCTAGATCTATACTAAAAAGGAGTCAAAGTACTAGATTTTAAGAAACAATTATAAAATCTACTATATATCGGAGAAACTATAATTGTAAGGTAAAGTGGGGTGTTGTGTGCCGGGTTTTGTTTTTGGACCATAACTTTCTCAAAAATGCATATTGTTGTAATGTTAAACATTCTATTTTTAGCTTATCTTATTGTCGAAGAACCTGTAATAGCAGTTTTTTTGAATTTTGCAAATTTTGAAATTGTTTTCGAATTCTGAAAAAAAGTGTAAATTTGGGATTTTGAAAATTTGTGGGGTGTTGTGTGCCACGACTGTAAATAGTAGAAAATAGCATTTTTTGATAAATGTTCTTTATTAAACTTTGAAAAAATAAAAATATACGTTTATAATTATAATAGAAAAAAAGTTTAATCAGTTTCAGCCGCTTCGCATTGAGAACAAGTGAAATATCCTGTTTTCATATTTGCACACTTTAGATGAACAGCCCGATCGCATTCACTGCAATGAATTGCGTTATTTCTGTTCAGTTTTTTAGGCATATTGCGCATACAAATAATGCAGAAGTCGACGTCCTAGTTGCAAAATGTTGAACAAACGAAGCGAAATAAAACAACTTACCGTTTTGCCGCCAATTTTGCTACTTTGCTTTGTAAGAAAATCGACTAATTTATCATCTGACTCAGTTTCTATATTTGCCACCGTCATTTTTTCTATACACCGAGACAATTTCATTCTACAAATATTATATGATATGCTCACTGTCCGGATAGATTTATTTTCAATTGCAATTTCTTTTATCGCAGCAAGTAACTCAGTAATATTGGTCTCTGGCTTCGGCATACTTTTGTAAGTATTGCGAGGCATAGTGACTATGAAAATCCTGTGAAAAAGAAACAAAAATTTAAAAAAAGTAATAAAATTCCACTTCAAAAATTACTGCAATTACTTTACATTTGCATGAAAAATGCAAAGAATGCGTTAAAAATGTCTAAAATGTATGACACATGTATACTGCGTTGGTAAAATGTCAAAAATGGAGTAGCACACAACACCCCATATGCTACATTTCGAAATAGCCACCATAACCTCGTCACATGCTACATTAGCACAAAATCACTTTAACGATTTTGAAGGCAATAGTCCATAGATACTTTTAAATATCTGAAGATTTACCTGTCGCTTCACTTGCCTGCAAAATTGCGTGAAGAAGAATCGTCTAGAAAACTTTACGGAGCACAACGAAACGAGAACAATTCGTAAAACTTGTGGGACGCGTGCACAAGCGTCGGATGCTCATGAAAAGTGAGAGTAGGTCTAGAAACTAAGCTGACATTACGTAGATGACGTCATACTAATCCGACATGGCGGTAAACTGAGTGGCACACGACACCCCATGGCACACAACACCCCACTTTACCTTACGTAGAATAAGATATAAACATAATCAAATATTGTTAAAACCAAATGTATAACGAAAAACCTCGTACCTCCGTTTTTCTTTTTCAACGGGGGAGGGATGTTATAACCCGAAAGGCTATAATTATAATATAGCGGATATAAAATATAGAATTACTATACTTTCCGCGAGGAGACCGCTGATACAGCAGCGGGACGGAAACCGCAAAGACGCAAGCTAAGAGCTTCATCTTTCGAGCAGCTTTGCGCTCAAAATCTAGCCGCGTAAGCAAAAACTATTCACCAATTGGGTGCCTGGCGACAGGCTTTCCAAACGAAATAACGAAAAACCGAGTTCACGTAAGAAGTGAACAGAAAGCGAGTTCAACTAGACCAACCATCCGAATCACATCAAGGATAATTCCCGACTCGCAATCAGACGAGTCGTTAACTAGCGTTATAAATCCAGAATCGCTCTCGAGTCGTTAATTAAGAGTAACCTCGCTAACCGCGTGCGATCTATAACATCTTATCGCAGTCGCGCGCGCGATTCACGAAGTCATACGTAATCGCTTTCGCTCAACTATAATAGTTAAGTAACTACAAAGTGTAATATTGTAAAAATAAAGATAACGTCAAGTGTTTAGTTCAAATAAAAACTTTTTAATAGTGAGAACGTGAAGTGAATTAATACAATAACCCCGATCCAAGCCCTAACGCTCCGGATCCTCATCCTAATTTGGCGCGATTCCTTGTGCTCGACCCGAGGCACACAACACTCATGAAACTGTGGATGTGATAATAAAATCGCCCTATCAACTAAATTGTAAATTACTCCTATTTTTTGGCATTTGGGATGGTTGGAATAAAAAGAAAGTAGTCTACCCGAATATATTTTTTTTGTGAAACCAATCCGTATAAATCGTGTTATCTATTATTTTGAAAGAGACGTCCAAAAAATTTAAGCTACGATTAGCCTCGTATTCAATTGTGAATTTTAACCTCTCATAGTAATTATATTAAATTTTTCAACAATCTGTGAGACTTTCTCAGAATGAGTGCAAAGCACGATATCATCCACGTAACGGTAGTAGAAAGTCAAATCAAAGTTCAGCGCATTTAGTATTGATGTCTCTAGATCTTGCATGACTACATCAGCAATAAAAGGAGACAGTGGAGACTCCATAGGAGAACCATAAAAGTTTGTTTATAGTGTTATTGAATGTAAAATAAGTAGAGGATAAAATAAATTTTATGACATTATTAAATTCATTCATTGGAATACTTGTGAAGGTTTCTATATGTTGCCATCTTCTGCTAATACCGTCCAATGCAAGATCCAGAGAGACATTAGTAAATAAAGATATCACGTCTAGTGACAATAATACTTCTAAATTTTTAAGAGTTTACCAGAGAGAACGTTACACAAATCGAGATTGTTACCAATGTGGCTACTTGTTTTGGGACGCAGCTATCTATTAGAATTTTATGTAAAAATGACGCCAAACGGTATAAAGCAGTGTTCACAGAAGAAACTATTATTCTGAAAGAAATGTTTTCTTTATGAATTTTAGGAAGTCCGTATGCTTTGGGAAGGAGAGAGTAACTTGAATGTAAAAAATAATATTCTTCCTTTGTAATGAAATCACTTTTTAACCATTTTCTTAAAAAATTATTCAATTCCCTTTCGATCCTTGCTGCCGGATTATTTTTAACAATCTCATAAGTGCTATCGTCTCTTAACATTTTTTCAACCTTGTTAGTATAAAATTCTTTGTTCATTGCTACCGTGATACCGCCCTTATCTGCTCTTGTGAACACGATGTTAGGGTTACTATTACAAACATTATTCGTTGCTTTGTACATTTGAAAGTTTTTCTTGTGTCTCTGTTTTTTTAGAGTTATTTTGCAAAAATAGAAAAAACTGAGGAATTGCAACATTACGTATAGTCCTAAGATTTTTAATGTTGTTAGAGTTACATTCGATATCTGTAATGAACTCATGGATCGCCACCTTTTTATTCATATTAATTGGAAGGCTAAAATTGTCACTCATTTGTAATAAATTAGATACTTTTTGGGGTATTTCAATATTTGTTAGAGTTAACAAAAGATTTATTTGTGTATATTATTTACAAGTGTGTGTGTAATCGTGGGTGTGTGCGTGTTCGTATAATATAGGTATATCGCTGTGCGTGTGACGGCGTGGATGATTTTACAAATGTGTGACGTGCGTATTCGTGTGCGAAAATAAATGTGTGGGTGATTGATCAGCGCGGGTCCAGTTGGCGGTGTGTGTCGGTGTCGTGTATCGGCGCTGGAATAAATGTGCCGGTTATTAATCTCGCGATATTAGGCGCAACGCGAAACAATGTCTTTTACTTTCGCGTCGGCGATCGAAATTCGAGATTTAAAGGAACGGTCCTTTAAATTCTCACGGCCGTGTTTATTTCCTTTGGCTAGGCGCGGCGCGGTCCGGGGCGCGGTGCGGTCCCGTGTTGTTGTTATCGTGCGAGCGACTGTCTCTCTCTCCCGCGCGCGGTTGTGAGAGAGAGTCACCGCTTTCTTTCCCTTCCGCGAAAACGAGGTTTGATCCCGGGTATTCGCGACGCGGGGATTCCGTGATTATTTTCGGTGGAGACAATCGGCCGCGGGAGCTCCCGACAGAGGCGGAGAACGCCCAACCTCTGGTTTACTTGGCCGATCGTGTCGGAAAAGAATGTAAGAAGAGGATTCGGAAAGGAAACGTTCGGAGCAGCTTAGTTAGTGGGAACGCACCCACACGAGACAGGGTACCCCCGATCTCTTCGTTCTATGCTTTTCTTGGCGTTTTCCGGAGCGGTAGTCGTCCTAAGACGGTACGGAGCGGAATGTGCCTTTTCGATTTCTTCCGGTCTTTTTATACGGCTGTTCGCGTAGGTTCGGGATTTTCCGTCTGTTGTCGAGCTCGTTCGGTATCTTTTTACTTATTATGAATCGTGGGGGAAAGTATTATTCGACCATTCTTTCCCCACGCTATTTATCGTATGTATCGTCGGCGCGTACTGTATTGTTACGAGTACAAGTATACATTATACATTGTACATTACATTGTACATTATGTTGTACATTACGTTGTACATTATGTACAAAATATGTTAAATACATGTCACTTGTCTATATTACTTTGTTATCTCTTATATCTTTATGATTTTAGTACAAGTGAATAAAATAAGAAATTAACCAAGAATTAGGGGTAAAAACTTAAACGCCCAGCAAACACCGATATATAATTGTTACATTGCTATAATAAAACAAAATATAACAGGCAATATAACGAGTACGTTACATGTAACATTCATGTTAGTTATAATTTCCCACTGATAGATGTAACATTTTAATATAACATATATTACGTTGTAGTTATATTGTAATTATATACCAAATAGCACATTGATGTATTGATAAGTCAGTGCTATCTTGGGATATAATGACAATATAACTACAATGTAATATATGTAATATTAAAAATGTTACATCTATGAGTGGGAAATTACAACTAACATATACGTTACATGTAACATGCTTGAGTATATAACATTTATATATTGTGTTTGCTGGGCAATATAAGAATTTTTCTTTATTCTTAATTTGTATATGCAATTCCTAATTTTTTTCATTGTGATTCAGCCTTTAAAAATATTTTTAATATTTTAATATTACAAACCCCTTTTTAATATTTTTATATTTTAATATTGTAAATTTCTTTTTTTATACGAGAAGAAAAGAGTATATTGTAATTAATGCGGAATGAATGAGGCATTATTGTAATTGTATTACAATTTTAATCTTCCGTCGAGATTCTGTCGAGCGGTCACTTTGAATATCCGCGTCACGAAGAGGAGAACTGCAATGCCATCGCGTTGCATGCAGATTGCGCGATTCACTTTAGTTAGACACTTCGACCGCTAGGCGTATGTCAGCTTATACCTGGCTATGATTCATTTAACAAAATAATTGCAAAATTGTATGAAAAGTCCCTCGACGGGTCCGTATAATCGTCGCGAAAAATTTACGAATATTTATTGAATTTATTAGAACACTGCGTATCGAAATCTCGGGCTCCGTAGTCTAGCTCGTAATATGCACGCCTTACTATGGTGTTTCTCGATAGCGCTCTTGTCCGATGCATTTCGTATATAAGGGAGAATCGCCGATACTTCTTACGGATAGTCTGATGCTTCCCAGGGAAAACGAGCGCATATATGCGGCCTTTACTAGTACTCACGTTCAGTTTAAAACCACGTGCGTACAGAAACCACAAAAAACCACAAAAAGAATCGGGCTGGTATAGCTTGTTTGTCATTTAATGAACGACTGAGGAAATAGTTGGACTATCTTTGCCAAAAATCTTAAAAAATTTTGCTTTTCTTCAGTATCTCGATAACAACACGTTCTATTCAAAATTAATTCTATTTTTTTGCAAATTTTACAGAAACTTCATAGATAACAAGCGCACGTCATTTTGACGTCATGACGTCATTAGACGTCAAAATAACATCAAAATTATTTTATTTTGATCAAAATGATGGTATTTTGTCGTCTATGACATTAATTTGCTATTATTTGGAAGAGATATAAATTATTTATATATTATTATTTAAAAAATAATTTTTTTGCATCTGAATAACAATCGTAGTTGAAAATAATTATATTTTTTTGCAAATTTTACAGGAACTTCCCAGATAACAAGCATACGTCATTTTGACGTCATGACGTCATTAGACGTCAAAATAACATCAAAATGATTTCGTTTTGATCAAAATAATGTTATTTTGTCGTCTATAACATCAATTTGCTATTATTTGAAAGATATATAAATTATTTATATATTATTATTTAAAAAATAATTTTTTTAATTATTTTAATTATTAATTCATCGAATTTTTATTAAGTATGTCTCAACATAATTTTAATTCATTGAATTTTTATTATGTCTCAACATAATCCGCCATATTGCAAATTGAGTCATATAAAGAAGAAATAGATCAGGTAAGAACAAAACAAATATTCATTTAGCGAATGTGATTTCATATTCAGAAAATGTGATTTCACTGCTCATCGTTCAGCTGTGTATTTCTTATAACATTATACACTACGTATACCCAGCGAACACAAATATATAACTGTTGCGTAATATGTATTAACTAATATGCATTACAACTAACATGTTACGTGTAACGTACATGTTAGCTGTAATTTTCCACATAGTAGTAACATATATTATATTACAAATACATCTACAAGTAGGAAATTACAACTAACATGTACGTTACACGTAACATATAACATAAATAAAATAAAAATGAAAAATAAAAATAAAAAATAAAATTAAGAAGACTACGCAAGAAATTGTTTTTTATTTAACATAACAACATAAAAACATTTAAAATAATATCTGAGATTTAAAAAAGTTCAAAATATAAATGTAATTTAAGAAATTTTAATTTTAATTTGTATTAAATTTTTTCTTAATTTGCAAAATTTTTGCACATAAGTATTAAACTGCCTCTTTCTCAATAAAATATCGTAAATTTAAAAAGACCTGTAGCTAATACTTTAAAATGATAAATAATCTGTTTCGGTTTAAAAAATTGATAAAAAATTTAAAATTATATAAAAAAATATAGGAATAACTTATTTGTTATATTATTATTAAAACTAGATGTGAGGAAAAAAAATTGTTAATGAAGTGATTTTCTGTGTAAGAATGTGAATTGAAAGCAAACTTGAAAATATAGAAAGTAATTATTTTATATGTAAAACGAACTTTGAATTTATATTTTAACTAAAAGAAAAAGATTAACATACTTGATATATTTTCTATTATTATTAATTTAAATGGATAATATATATATATATATATATATATATGTATATATTGCTGTGTGCCTCGGGTAAGGCACAAGGGGTCGCGCCAAATTGGGATGAGGATCCGGGGCGTCAGGGCTTGTATCGGGTGTATTAAATACTTTTTCACTATTAAAGAACTTTTATTCCAATTAACCACTTGACTTTTCTTTATTTCAACAATGTTACACTCGTACGTTACGTATATCAGTTTAGCGGCACTATTTAACTATGACTTCGTGAATCGCGCGCGCGACTGCGATAAGATGTTATAGATCGCACGCGGTTAGCGAGGTTACTCTAAATAATCTCTAAAAACTCACCTTTAAAAAAAGGTAAAAAAAGGCGACCAGTTAAGGGCACGCCATTAACAAAAATTATCCATTGCAAACCCATGTAGAATCCTATCCTATTGCAAACCCATGTAGAATCCTATGAAAAATTAATCATTGCAAACCCATGTAGAATCCTAGGCAAAATTAACCATTGCAAACCCATGTAGAATCGTACCCATTGCAAACCTATGTAGAATCCTATGAAAAATTAACCATTGCAAACTCATGTAGAATCCTATGAAAAATTAACCATTGCAAACCCATGTAGAATTGTATTAAAAATTATCCATTGCAAACTTATGTAGAATCCTACATTGCAAACCCATGTACAATAGAATTGTATGAAAAATTATCGATTATAAACTTATGTACAATCGTAACAAAAGTAATGAAATAAAAAAAAAATTGCGCCAAGTGAAAGTAGAAACTTGTACCAGTGGAAAATTAAAGTTGCAGACATATATAGAGTCGTATAATGAATCAGTAAAAATTTAAATTTGCAAATGTAGAATCGTACCATAAAAAAACTTATCTTTTAAAAAAAAAGATAAACAAGATGCCAAGTCCATGCGCCATGTGAAAAAGAAATAAAAAAATTTTAGTTAAAAAAACTGGGCGCGCTGCTAAGTTTCAAAATTACAATGCACCTTAAAGTAACATTAATTAATTTAAACACAAAACATATTTTAACTGTAATGAGTTTAAAAGTAACAATTTAATTTTAATATTGTTAGAATATTATTTAGCAGCGCTCCCAGTTTTTTTAACTAAAATTTTTTTATTTCTTTTTCACATGGCGCATGGACTTGGCATCTTGTTTATCTTTTTTTTTTAAAGATAAGTTTTTTTATGGTACGATTCTACATTTGCAAATTTAAATTTTTTCTGATTCATTATACGACTCTATATATGTCTGCAACTTTAATTTTCCACTGGTACAAATTTCTACTTTCAATTGGCGCAATTTTTTTTTTATTTCATTACTTTTGTTACGATTGTACATAAGTTTATAATCGATAATTTTTCATACAATTCTATTGTACATGGGTTTGCAATGTAGGATTCTACATAAGTTTGCAATGGATAATTTTTAATACAATTCTACATGAGTTTGCAATGGTTAATTTTTCATAGGATTCTACATAGGTTTGCAATGGGTACGATTCTACATGGGTTTGCAATGGTTAATTTTGCCTAGGATTCTACATGGGTTTGCAATGATTAATTTTTCATAGGATTCTACATGGGTTTGCAATAGGATAGGATTCTACATGGGTTTGCAATGGATAATTTTTGTTAATGGCGTGCCCTTAACTGGTCGCCTTTTTTTACCTTTTTTTAAAGGTGAGTTTTTAGAGATTATATCATTCATTTTTGTATATTTTTATGACCGGAATAGAACAATTATTAAACATGTTTATCTAAACTTCTTTGCTTAAAATGATGTGTACAATCATATCCTAGAATCCTGATCATTCCTCCTAAAGCACCCTATTTATATAAATTTACCCATATGTGTGTGTGTGTGTGTGTGTGTGTGTGTGTACTAATGTCGAGCATTTTTTATACATTTTCTATTAAATTTAGATAAAAGTTGCAGGATTTCGAAAAAGAAAAAGTTGACACAGACTTTTTCCTAAACGGCGATTTTCAAGGTTATTTAAAGGTCACTTATATTTTCAAAATAGAATTACCTTAATTTTTCTCATATAAATCGATTCCTCGCAATATTTACTATAAAAAGTTGTAAAGGTATAATTTTTACATAATCTTACATAAACTTCGAAATATTACAAATATTTTATTTTATGAAATATTTCAGTTTATGTAAAATTATGTTAACTATCTTTTAAATTATTCACTTTTAGCCATCTTACCCTTACAACCTTTTATAGTGAATATTGCAACAAATTGGTTTATATATATAATATATATATAACATCAGTTATTATTAATTGATGTTTACATTTATTTTTAGACTTACTAGAGCTCAAATGCTCCACATTTTTTGCAAAAACTGTTTATTCTACAGATTTCAAATATGCTTTTAAATGATGATTGAATATTTCCTTTTTTTAATTATTTTTATTATTATTTTTCAATCTCAATCAACTTTTATAACTTTATGCCAGCACGATACAAATACATGTGTCTTTATTTTTTTTATTATTTTCATTATTATTTTTCAATCTCAATCAACTTCTATAACCTTATGCCAGCAGGATACAAATACATGTATGTCTTTATTATTGTATCAACTCTTGTCTTTTCCATGTAACCATGTCTTCATAGTTTGAATTATCCCTTCATCTTCTCAATCTTTCGCAGAGATTTAATTAATTAAATACACTTCACACGAAATAAAGTTTGCTGGAAGATATACAGCAAACGATAACTGTAAAAACATGATTACGTGGAAAGAACAAGAGTTGGTACAGTAAAGGCAAGTAAGTAAGTACATGTAATGTATCGTATTGGCATAACGCTATATCCGCGGAGCAGATAATGTGGCTGTAGAGGTAGTCTGCAGTGCAGCTAATGTGGACGTAGATGTTGATTGAGATAATTGTCTAATATAAAATAAAATTTAAAAATTTAGTTTAAAAAGCTGTTGCATATATAAATAAAGTTTATTTTTTCTAAATTTGGAATATGTTTAATTAATTAATTTTTTAAGTCTATGTTTAATAAATTTTTTAAGTCTGTATTCAATAATTTTATTCATTTGATAAATACATGTATGTCTTTATTTTGATATGTTTAATATAATTAGAAATTCATTATTAATTAGATATGTAAACTATAAATTCATATATAATATTTGAAAATATATGTGAATATTTAAATTTTTATCTTCTCCTTCCTCTCCTTCAATCTCTTTAATATCAATATGTGTATGTGTGTACACGCGCGCACATTTGTACGTATTTATTTAATTATTGGATAGTTGAGAGTACTTAATTGATAAAAAATTATGACAATAATAATCCTTGTTTTTTTTTCTTATTATTTACTCAGATTTTTTTGTCTATCTTATAAGATAAACACTTTAGAGATTGAATATTTCAAGTAAACTAATTGTAAGTAAATTTCACATTAATGCATATAGATGTTTAATCATGAATGTACTAAATAAGTACACAAGACGAACAGTGAGTGAGTGAGTGAGAATGAGAGAGTGTGTGTGTGTGTGCGTGTGTGTGTGAGAAAGAGAGAGAGAGAGAGAGAGAGAGAGAGAGAGAGAGAGAGAGAGAGAGAGAGAGAGAGAGAGAGAGAGAGAGAGTTAGCCAACATAACCCCGCACGCTGCCGATATGGCGGATCGCCATCTGTTGTAAAACGTGCGAGATGGACAAAATTACCACTACATGCATCTTGCATGTGTTGTGTACGTGTGATATATGTGTGCGCACGTGTTGTATACGTGTGAATACGTGTAGCACGATACTATTATGTATGCGTGGTCGATGATGATAATGATGATGATAATGATGATAATGATGATAATGATGACGGGGACGTTTCTTAATAGAAATTTTTCATATTTCGACTTTGCATTTATATATCTCTGCTTACAAATCACGTAGAGCAGAAATAAAGACACTTTTATTATATAATTCGAACTCAATCTATCGATTAAGTC
Source organism: Nylanderia fulva (assembly GCF_048542155.1). Classification (NCBI taxonomy): domain Eukaryota; kingdom Metazoa; phylum Arthropoda; class Insecta; order Hymenoptera; family Formicidae; genus Nylanderia; species Nylanderia fulva. The sequence goes on along the minus strand of NW_028190835.1, from coordinate 26,846 downwards.
TAGTATAAACTCGATTGCTTCAGCCATTATTGAGGATTCGAAATATTATAAAGACTCAAATGTCCGACTCGCGTTAAGATACACGGTGTCTCCGCTACGCCCTTAACTGGTCGCGAGACACTACCGTGTATCTTGATTAACGACTTGAGAGCGACTGCCAGCGACCCCGGGCGCGTCCCCTGCTCCGTTTTTATAGTATCGCTTTTTGGAAGTTCCTTGATCGGAATGGGTGCCTGGCAACGGGCCCCCTCGGTCAAGGACCTAGGTGCAAACGAAGTAAATTCTAAGTCCTTCCGCTTTGCTTGCACATTGGGCAATTTCGGTTCCGCGTGTATCTCGCAGCGTATGCATTTTTACGCGGTCAGTGTCCGTCGTCAAGCGGATGTAATATGAGTAGTTATTTCTTAATAGTTATATCTTTTAGGGACATAACAATATATATATATATATATATATATATATATATATATATATATGTCATATGTAGTACACGAAATCTGCGTGGTTAATAAATCATTCATGAATAATTCTTTTTAAATTTACGATATTTTAAAATTAAAATTTCTTAACTTACATTTTTCAAATATTTTTAAATCTCAGATATTATTTTATATAACGATATAAAACTGCAAGGTCACCAGACGATAATTAAAAAATAGTAAGAATTTAATCGACCATTCCTGGCAAAAAAGAAATTTTATTAAATTTCACAACGTTTCGGCCGTGAGTTTCGGCCCTTATCAAGTGCTGTAACATAACATTAACAATTATGAGTAAAGAAAAATTATAAAATATATAGAAACTTTCACACGTTAATACGCAAACATACCTATGTTCTTAAAACAAAGTAAATCACAACTTTCTTAAAAAACAAAAATTCGATCTTAGAATATGACATGATATAATAATATGATAGTATAAAAATGAAATAACTATGTTATTGTATCGATTTTAAGCTCCTTATATATTCAATATTTAGATCAAACTAAACGACCTTTATTAATTTCTCGTAAATATTATTTAGATTATCCGTGTCTCTTTGTAAATTAATTGTGTTGTCAAATTTTTTTATATAAAACATTTCCGCGATTTCTCGTTTACTAATGTATTTCTCATGATGTAAAATTTCTGGAGCAGACCAATCGAAATCATAACTATTATCCAATTTATGATTACTTATGACTGAATAATTACTATTGTGTACTTTAATATTATTAAAATGTTCTTTTATACGCGTACCTAATTGTCGTTTAGTTTGACCAATATATGATGAGGAACAATTTGCGCAATTAATTTTATATACTACTCCTGTTTTTTCTTTTAATGGAGGTTTTTTCTTTCTACTTAAAGGATCTTTGACGCGTCTAATTACGTATTTAATTTTTTCGGTATGCAATAAACACTTTGCATGCCAGTAAATTGTAACAATCTCGAAACATCCTCACTAAGTTCTTTGACATACGGTAATTGTATACAGTCAAATTTTGTACTATTTGAATTATTGTTATCCACAATACGATCGTCATTATTTCGTGTCATAAGCAAATTTAACATGTTATTCACAAATTTATTAATAATATTCGACGGAAAACAATTATTCGTCAATATCGATTTCACTTTAAAGATGTTTCTTTGATGAAAACAGTCGTCCGATAATAAAATTGCATGATCAACAAGAATAAAAATAGTATTCTTTTTGTATTTAAAAGAATGATTAGAATGATAATTAATATATCTACCCGAGCAAGTGGGTTTCATAAACCAATCAGTTAACAATATACCATTATGTCTAATCACAGTAGTGTTCAAAAAATTAATCGCGTTATCATTTTCAATTTTATGCGTAAATTTCAATCTCGGGTGATAATCATTAAAAGTTTCTATATATTTTATAATTTTTCTTTACCCATAATTGTTAATGTTATGTTACAGCACTTGATAAGGGCCGAAATCCACGGCCGAAACGTTGTGAAATTTAATAAAATTTCCTTTTTGCCAGAGTTGGTCGATTAAATCTTTACCATTTATTATTTTAAATGTTTCGAAAAACAATTTTTTGCGTAAAGTCTTTTAATATACTGCATGTTTAAGGAGAAATGGTCAGTATTCTAGAACATCATGAAAAGCAAGATAGTTTGTATAGACATATGTTTTGTGGGTGGTTAAAAAGATACAACGTATTCAGTTTTAGGAATAAATACATTCATTAACATTTATTAAAATCAAATGCTATGAAATAATTACATTAAATTAAGCTAACAATATATATATATATATATATATATATATTTGTATAAAGAATATTATATAATAAACAATAATTTCATGACAATCCTATTAACGATGATCAAGTTTTACTTCCCTTTTTTCATAAAATTCCCTCTTCTAATGGGACAGTTTGTACCACGATATTTTTTAAAAAATAGATGCATTTTTCAACTGGCTATAGCACATTTTCTAATATAAAATTAATTGATTAAATTGTATGTTTATATTATTAATTCTTATAAATAATTTGGTATAAAACTCCTTTTAATAAAATATTTTTTCTTGCTTTAACTACTGCACAATACTCTTTATTTTTTATTTATCCATTTTTTTCCTGATATTATTGTTTTACAGCAGCATTGTGCGGAAAATACTTGTCAGCATTTGATTTGGTACATAATGAGTACTCTCAAATCTATAAAAATAGCGATCTATTTCACTATTATCGATCTATTTTGGCATGGTTGAAGTTATATTATTTGAAATAAAAATGTAAATAAAAATAAATTTATAATAATTAAAATTAAGATAAAAAATAAATATTAAATAATAACGAAAATATATGTAATAACAAAATTAAAACAAAAGCCCATTAAAAATAGTTAAATATTTAAAAATGTATACAAAAATAATGATCTATATAATGAACAAAATTAAAAGAGAGTACGCAATAAAAAAAAATTATTATTGTCTACAGGAAAATTTGTAAAGTAAACAAATGTAATTTTAAATAAAACTTATCTAATGATATTTATACCTTCGCTCACATAACACAAATCACTATGTTCGGTCAAAATCTCGTAAGTTATTTGTCTACTTCTATAAGCAGAAATGCACAGGGTTTTCAACTCCAATCTACACATGAGCGTACATCCGTCGCAATCAGAGATTACATGTCCATCAGCATATCGGTGCCAAGTCAGTACCACTCCTATACAATTACTTTCGTGTCCAATGTAATATGTTTTATGTTTTACGATTATTCCTACTACATATATTTTACGTCCTTTGGTTTTGGACCAGTTGATTTATTAAAGCGAAGTTTAAACTAGAAAAAAATGTAAGATCAGGCTTTCATTGATTTTACTTGTCTCTCTTTTCTAAATGACTCTAATAATAAGATATATTGCAGCTGTTTAAATTATATGTAGATTATAATAATTTAGACATAATTGTATGTCGTAAGTGTGATAGAAAAAATTTATAAAAATTATATTTAATTATTATTATACTTTATACAAATATACGGTATGTGTATATTTCTGACATATTCTACGTCTTACCATGCGGTGTTCATAATCTTCTGAATCCATCTCAAAAAGTGTACTAAAGTAAACAGATAAATGCACTTATTTGTTTTAGGTAATATCACACCTAAAAAAAAAAGATAAAGCTTGAGCAAAAAGTAAATGTGAACAAAACATTAACTATAACTAAAAATAAATGAGAGATTATATATAATTCTATTTAGCAAATCTTTATATATATAAATTACGTGTCACGTTGTTTGTCCGCGATGGACTCCTAAACTACTTAACCGATTTCAATCAAATTTGCACACGGTGTGCACTTGGATCCAACTTGAAACATAGGATAGCTTACATCTCAATTTATAGTCGCAATATTATTTTATTGCAAATTATTTGTTTATTATTATATGACAGTCACAATTATCTGTTATCTCCACTGTTGTCACAGATGGCGATATCTGTTGACTGGATTGTCATTTACTATGTACTTTTCAAAGTAAATATTATTATATGACAGTCACAGTTATCTGTTATCTCCAAACGATTGTCACAGATGGCGATATCTGTTGACTGGATTGTCATTTACTATGTACTTTTCAAAGTAAATGACTTTCCTATTTTGTTTTGCGCGGTGACTTCGTGAACAAAGCACGTATACATCGACAAAAACGACACCAAGTTCGTGTTGTCAGTCCCGATTATTCCTCCGAAATAGTTGCTGTAAAATTCGTGGAAATTATTCCTGCTTTTTAATTGTTAGTGCCTCATTGTTCAAAACAAGATATACATGTAAGTATTATCACATAGTTGCTATGCATCAAATCACACTGTGTATGATATATGTATTTTTATGGTCATGAGGTATTTTATTCAACCTATATTAAAAATTATTTTGCACTCCTTATTTCAATGTGCTATAGTAGCATGTTTTACAGTTTTATTTTTAATATTTAAACGTTTAAATTTTTATTTAAAGTCGAATGCCACCGAAAAAATCGAACCTCAGCAACGCGCGGAGCAGAGAGGCACGACGCAAACGTGCTGAAAGAGCTCATCTGTCGACAGAATAAATCTCAACAAGGAATGCAGCTCAAAACATCAGGACAGCGGAGGGTCGTGCACAAGAATCTCAAGAACAGCGTGACGAACGTCTGCGACAGACTATTGCGAGAACAAGAGCGGCACGAGAACAAAACATAGCTACAGCACGAGCACAAGAACGACAGAGGCAGCGGACCAGCCGCTCATTAACACGTGCATCATTTGTTCGTCTTGCTTTCGAATATGCACCAAATATTAACTACTCTGCGCATTCAAAAATTGCTATCGGTGCAATGGATAAAGTATGTCAATATTGTCAGGCATTGAAATTTCAGAATGAAACACCCGGCATGTGCTGCGCATCAGGAAAAGTTGTGCTGTCATCTCTTCCTACTCCGCCGGAACCTTTATTATCCCTTCTTGCTGGCGATTCAGATGATTCAAAATTATTTTTGCGTAAGATACGCAAATTTAATTCTTGCTTCCAAATGACGTCATTTGGGGCAACTAAAATTTGCGATCTCGCATCCGATGGACGTAATTTTGAAACTACATTCAAAATACAAGGCCAGGTGTACCATAAAATCGGGTCATTGATGCCAATGTCTGATAATGATCCGAAATTTCTTCAAATTTATTTTATGGGCAATTGTGAAGAGCGCGTAACAACTCGGTGCCAGTATAATTTCATTGAACAAGCAGAGGAAAGAGCAATTGTGATATTGCTGGAAAATTTTTTAGAAGATCAGAATCAACTAATTCAATTGATTAAAAGAGTTTCGCCACGATTGCAAAATGACAACTATCAAATCGTCATAAAAGCCGACAAAGTCCCATTAGGTGAACATGCTGGCAGATTCAACGCTCCAACTCTTGATGAGGTTGCTGTTATTATGGTTGGTGATCCAGTTGACAAAAGAGCTATAAAAATTACACGGCGAGACAACACTGTTAGTACGATTTCGGATCTACACCGTTCATATGACGCACTGCAATATCCATTAATATTTTGGCAAGGACAGGATGAATATCACCTTAACATCAAACAGTGTGATCCAAATACCGGTAAATTTGACTATTAACTATTTATTTTCTTACTGTATGTACAATTTTTAATTTCTTATTTTATTTTATTTCTTATTTTTTTTTAGGTGCTCAAAGAGATAAAAAAGTTAGTTCAATGAACTACTACGCACACCGATTGATGATTAGACATAATCAGGACAACTACATCCATCGATATCGTCAGCTATTCCATCAATACATTGTTGATATGTATGCTAAGGTTGAAAGCGAACGCTTGCGATTCATTCGATACAACCAGACTAAATTACGATCGGAAGAATACATTCACTTACGAGATACTGTTGTTGGAAACATCGACGGAAATTTAAACCCCAATGACATCGGTAATGCTTTCATTTTACCTTCAAGCTACATCGGCAGTCCACGGAACATGCAGGAATACATACAAGATGCGATGACTTACGTACGTCATTACGGCCGACCAGATTTGTTTATAACATTCACATGCAATCCGAATTGGAAAGAGATACAAACTTTACTATTATCAGGACAAAAAGTAATTCATCGTCATGATATAACTGCACGTGTGTTCAAACAAAAATTGAAATCCTTAATTGATTTTATTGTTAAATATTCAGTTTTTGGTATCACACGTTGTTGGCTGTATTCAATTGAGTGGCAAAAGCGAGGTTTGCCTCATGCCCACATTTTAATTTGGCTTCAAGATAAAATCCGTCCAGAAGAAATTGATCAAATAATTTCAGCTGAAATTCCAGACCGATCAATTGATCAAGAATTATTTGATATTGTTACCAAACACATGATCCACGGGCCGTGCGGTGCTTTTAACATGACATTACCATGCATGGAAAATGGAAAATGTAAGAAAAATTTCCCAAAGCCGCATACGAATGACACTATCACGGATATTGACGGTTATCCAATGTATCGACGCAGAAATACTGAGAATGGTGGCCACACATTCACGATGCGACTGTCGAATTCTACAAATCAAGTAGAATTTGATAATCGGTGGGTGGTACCATACTCACCATTACTTTCAAAAACTTATGAGGCTCATATCAATGTCGAGCTTTGCAGTTCTGTAAATTCAATTAAGTACATTTGTAAATATGTAAATAAAGGCAGTGATTTGGCCATGTTTGGAGTACAAAATGTAAATGAAAATGACGAAATTACACGATACCAAATGGGTAGATACATCAGCAGCAACGAAGCTATTTGGCATATTCTTAGCTTTTCCATACACGAAAGAGACCCTGCTGTCCAGCATCTAGCAATACATCTTGAAAACGGTCAACGTGTATACTTCACTGAAGAAAATGTTCTCCAAAGAGCGCTTGAGGCTCCAAAAACGACACTAACTGAGTTTTTTACATTGTGTCAAAGATCTGACATTTTTGGCCAATTCGCAAAGACATTGATATATACTGATGTTCCACGTTATTTCACATGGAACAAATCTGGTAAAAAATGGGTGCCACAAAAACAAGGAAAACCACATCCTTCCGTTACAGGCATATTCAAAGCTAAGACATTGGGGCGACTTTACACGGTAAATCCAAAGCAACGTGAGTGCTTCTATTTACGTTTATTATTGGTGAATGTTCCCGGACCAACGTCTTTTGAATTTCTGCGAACAGTCAACGGCCGAGTATTCAATACATACCAAGATGCATGTCGTGAACTGCAATTGCTAAAAGACGATAACCATTGGGACTTAACGCTTGCTGATGCTGCGTTGACATCAACGCCCAATAACATTCGTCAGCTGTTTGCAATTATTTTGACGACATGTTATCCATCACAAGCACACACTTTGTGGGAAAAATATAAAAATTGTATGACAGAAGACATATTGCACCGAATTAGACAAACAGATCAATGCCAAAACATAGATTATACGCCTGAGATGTATAATGAAGCGTTAGTGTTGATCGAGGATTTATGTGTTTTAATTTCAAATTTACCACTTAATCATTATGGTATGCCATCACCTGCTCGCCCAGCCGCCGACTTAGTCAATACCGATTTACAACGAGAAAAACAATATGACCATCGTAATTTAGCAACAATTATCGTGAACAGTGAGCCATTACTGACAGCAGAACAAAAAATTATTTATCGGATTATGCTGGGTGTTGCTGCTGAACAAGACGGTTTTTTTTTCTTGGACGCACCAGGTGGAACCGGTAAGACATTTTTAATATCGTTGATTCTTGCCAAAATACGGTCACAACAGAAAATCGCATTGGCAGTCGCATCGTCTGGCATTGCGGCTACTTTGCTAGATGGTGGGCGAACGGCACATTCAACATTCAAGCTGCCATTGGACATTCATAATAAGCCAAACGCATTATGTAACATAAAAAAGAATAGTGGAATAGCTGCAGTGTTGCGGAAGAGTTCACTCATAATTTGGGATGAGTGCACAATGGCACACAAATATTCACTCGAGGCATTGCATAGAACTATGCAAGATTTAAAAGGCAATGATAAACTTTTCGGTGGTGCTATCTTACTATTATCTGGTGATTTCCGACAGACCTTACCGGTTATACCTCGCTCTACTTTCGCGGATGAGATTAATGCATGTTTAAAACAATCATTCTTATGGCGAAGTGTTGAAACACTTCGATTGACTATAAATATGCGCATACAATTGCAAAATGATCCATCAGCACAAATATTTTCCGAACAATTACTAGATATTGGGAACGGTAAAATAGAACTGCAACCAAATACGCAATGCATTAAACTGCCAGACAATTTCTGCACTGTTCTTCACGGAAAAAATGAATTGATTCAGAGTATTTTCCCGGATATACAGAGTAATTACTTGAATCATAACTGGCTCAGTGATCGGGCTATTTTGGCAGCCAAAAATGTTGATGTTGACGAAATTAACTTCCAGATACAACAGTTGTTACCAGGCGATCTGATGTCTTTTAAATCAATCGATACTGTTGTTGATGAAAATGAAAGTGTAAATTTTCCAATTGAATTTTTGAATTCACTGGATATACCTGGAATGCCACCACATAATCTTCGATTAAAGATTGGTTCACCTATCATTCTTTTGCGTAATTTGAATCCACCTCGATTATGCAACGGTACGCGTTTGGTCATCAAAAAAATCACCGGAAATATTCTTGAAGCAACCATTTTAACTGGAAAGTTTAAAGGAGAAGTGGTCCTGTTGCCACGTATTCCAATGATACCGTCAGATTCTACGATACCCTTCAGAAGGCTACAGTTTCCAATTCGTTTAGCTTTTGCCATGTCCATAAATAAGTCTCAAGGTCAAACAATGTCCATTTGTGGTTTAGATTTGGAAAATCCATGTTTTTCTCATGGGCAACTATATGTTGCATGTTCACGTGTAGAAAAACCGTCGAATCTATTTGTGTTAGCTAAAGACAGGTTAACCAAAAATATTGTGCACCGATTAGTGCTAAATTGAATTGAAAGTAAAAGTATTTATAATTCAAAATAATATATTTTATTGCTACAAATTTAAAACTATCTGCCCTACCTACCTCATTTATAAGTTATTAAGTGTCACATGTTATTAAGTGTCACATGTTATTTACTAACAACTTTGTAATATACTCATTTGTTACAAACTTGAATAACAAAAATAATAAAATTTAAAATTAATTCTTTTGTATTGATTTCTACTTAATATCAACTGTACGAAAATTTTGACCAATCGTGTTCAAAGTCCTTCCTCTTCAAATCCCAATTCAGTCGATTTTTATACCAGCTTTAAGGTTTCCGTCTTCGTTCGTAAATATTAATTTCATTATATTAAGAAGTAACGGTAGTAGAAAATCAGTCATGGAGGTCACCATGTTTTTTTACAAATGGCATCTATGTAAAAAAGCATAGTGATCCTCATGACTGATGTTCTTCTAACTTTCTCCGTGAATAGTTTACTACGAGCAATGTAATATAATATGTAAAAATGAATTTGTTTATGTGTTCGGGCTTTATGCGTTCGCGCATCATTCAACTAATTGAGTTGAAACTTGGTACAGTTGTTGTTGGCACTTGCGTAAAGGTTTCTGACGTAGTACCAACAATGTATAATAGGGGGCGCGCGAGATGTCGATTGAATAATTCACTTCTAATCCGTAGGATCAATCACATTATTATCTCGAGCGAAGCCGAAACAGGGCATACTAGTATATATATAAAGCACATTTTATTGACTCATACTAAAGTTACAAGTGTATTAATTATTTTTAAAATTAATAAAAAAAAATATATTAGTAATTGACAATCTTCACAACGCTATAAATTTAAACAAAACAGATTATAACTAAAAATAAATGAGAGTTTATATAATTTTATTTGGCATATAAATATATATATATATTATATATATATATATATATAATATATATATATATATATATATATATATATATATATATGTTATACCTAGATAGGAAAGCGTGCAGAAAAATTTTCGTATCATTTTAATTTTAAAATGTAATGTATATTATACTATACTATAACTATAAATTAAAATTCTGAAATCACTGATTCTAAATTTAATTATTGTATTATGCAGCGATCTTTGTGAAATTGATACCTAAAATAGATGCTACTATAATTGTAATACTTACAGGAAATATTTAGCACAATTATTGCTGAATATATTTTAGAAACTAATATTGTAATTATTACGAAAATTGCTACAGCATAAAATTGTACAATTATTATGACTCTTTCAGCATTGACAGAGTCATAATCTCCCCGAACGTGGTGTTAGCGTCGCTCTTTCTCTACTCGCTACTGTTACCGTTGCGTCACAGTATACATTGTGATTGCGCGTCCGTTCCAGTTTATTTGGGAAGGAAATAGCGACGAAGTAGTGTCATGACGAAGTAGTGTATTGTGCTTTCATGTATATAACCACACACATATATGGTGTGTAATCTTAGGCAATTAAAGATTGGGCGTCCAAACTGCAATGCAAGAATAATATTGTCTGTCGGCCACGAGGCCTTTATTGTTCTTGGCGGTGACGCATTTCGGAAAATAGTTTTGTGCAGAATATTAAAAATACGTTTAACGTGATAAAAAAGTTTATGTGTAAGGAACAAAGAATATATAATAATATATGTGTATATTACACAGCTTACCTGTCAAATAATATTAATAAAAACACTTATATACATGAAAACTGAAAGCACAATACACTACTTTGCCATGATCCTACTTCGTCGCTATTTCCAATGCACCTTTTTTTTTTAAAAATCAATTTTTTAAATTATTTTATAAATATTAAAAATTTTTTCTCTAAATGCTGTATTAATTGAGACATTTAATGCTGCATTAATTGAGAAATTACTTTGTATAACGCAAAATATTTTGCTTTTACAACTTCTCAATGTTTGCAATTTATAATTGCAAAATTCTTTTTCAACAAAAAATATGCGTTTTGATGCATCACCTTGCAATAAGTATTTCGAAACTATTGTAATAGAAAGAAGCAATAATTATGCATTTATGCTGAAAGTTTCCTATCTGGGTATATATATATATATATATATATATATATATATATATAAATGCATATTTTATTGACTTATTACGAGTTCATTAATTCTATTATTAAAATTAAGAAAATAATATATTAGTTTAGTTGACAACCTCCATATCGCTTATTCCATATAATGTTGCTATTGGAATGGGAACCAATAGCATATTCTTAAGGGGATGCCGGAGGTCTACTTTTACCAACCGAACCGATTATATTTTGCCACAATCGAGAAGTTTTTATTGCGTTAATAGAATAACAAATGCTTTTCCACGATTAATGTTAATACAATAATAAAAGAGGAAGCGGTCTAAATTTTTAATAAAAAGACAAAAAATTTTTAAATACGAGTTTTTTTTGGCTTCTCGCGTCACGTCATAACAATATTTGCTTGTATAAAAGTTTCACAATTTATATGTACAAAATAAGACTGCTTCCTCCAAAAGATTGCATAAAGGAATATTAGTGACCTTGCAGAAATAAGTTTAGAAGTCTAATAAAAAAGATCTCGGTTGTGGAATATTTCATTCACATGTGTATATGCGAAATGACATTTGAGAATAATACAGAGCAGAAAATTAGTTGTGCGATGTCGCGATAGATGGAGCTGCAATTGTGCAGTTAGACAAGGACAGACAGTCATATTATCTTCGTCTCTCTCATACATAGAATAATATAACGCAAAACGTTTGCCTCTTTGTCAACATAGAGTTTCCTTCAAGGAAGACTGGATGAAAAGGTTAGTATATTTCTTTATATGCATGCATGTATAATATGTATGTATGTATGTATGTATGCGTATGTATGCGTATGTATGCGTAGAATATGTTTATAAAGAAATATATATATATATATATATATATATACATACCTATCAATTTATTTAGCTATCTGCCTGTCTATCTATCGAACTATCTATCTATCTATCTATCGATCAACCTATCTATCTATCTATCTATCGATCTATCTGTCTCTCTGTTGTCCTGTTTCTGTCTCTCTCTCTTCTCTGTTTTCTACATTGCATTCTTTCATACATGCACACGTATATATAATTTTTTAAAAATAATCTGCATTACATAAATAAAAATAATTAAATTTATAATCTAAAAATATATAAAAATCTTTTATGAATATAATTGATTATAAAGTTTTAGTGGATAATTTTTTGTAATAAATAAATGATTTATATGATTTATTCTTATCTAACTACTGCTCTGTTTTGATAATAATAGTATTATTATATTCAATCTCTAAAATATTTTTATATAAATCATTTATTTATTAGGATAAAGTTCCGAATAGGTGAACCCTCCGATTTTTTTGAAACTACACTATTTTTTGTATTTTTGAACGCTGATTACGAATATGATAATGAAAATTTGCGACTAGGTCATTTTCAAGGTCAAAACTCAAAAAAACTGACAAAAATATAACTTTTTAGACATTATTTTGATAAATATTAATGTAAGAAAAAAATGTTTCAAATAAAAGTTGTTGTTCTTGTAAAAATACATCATTTATGTCCTATAAATTTTTTGCGTAAAACTGATAGTTTTCGAAAAAAATTAGATAAGAAAAACCCTCTCAAACATTAATATATTCTTCGTTCTCAGCCGAACCCGGAGTCAATGACGAGGACGTGACGAAGAACTGACTCCATTTTTTTGTTTTTATAATTTTTATATTTTTTTATAATTTTTTTATAATTTTAATATTTTTTATAATTTTTTTTATATTTTTTGTATTTTTTTTACATTTTTAATTGTTTTTTTTAACGCTTTTTTATTTTTCAAAACTATTTATAAAACGCTAAATATATTACTCCTTTCCCGGATAACATCTTTTAATATCGATAATCAATTGCTTGAAAGGATCTTGACCCAATCGTCGAAGTCGACGACGCCACATAAATTCACACAAATGATCAGCGATAGAACTCTTTTGAACACCACCGCGAGATAATTCACGACGCATCCAGCGCCAGGACGACTCAATATTCTGAGTGTGAGCATCAGTTTCCGGATCTACAAAAAATTCAGAATGATTCACCGTCTTGTGGACATATCCATGATGTTCCAAATCTATATATCCCTTCCAACAATCCGTATGGATCTCAGTCCCAGGCATCACATGTTTTTTTATTAAAGCTACAAGAGTATCTTTGTCTCTCTTGTTGTCCGGGCAAATTTCGAGCCGATAATTAGTAGCATGTCCACGGTGAATCATTCCGAGAATCTATGATCCCTCAACAACACGTCCTCGTTCTTACTTCCGACGACCAATCTTACACTCGTCAATTTCTATGATTCCACCTCCCAAAAGACCCTCTTCCTGAAACTCCTCATCAAGTGCAGCCATGCAGACTTTTCGACAAAAAGAAAATCTATCGGCTACAGTTTCACGAGATATATACTGCCCATCAATAATACTGCTTTCTCGAATCGTTTGATTAAACGACATATTGACAGAAAAACAGTACGTTATGAGAATACATGCCGCAGGAGAAATATGACACCTCTCGAACCATGTATCCTCCGCAACAGTCGCAGTATGTCGATATTTTTCTTTTTTCATACAAAGGAATCTTCCGCATTCAAGATCAGATTCTAGCAAATTCATGTATTTTTTATGATGACTGCAGAACCTTTGTGTTGGAATCAAACCAACTTCTCTCAACCACTAAGAGTTGATGAACGATTTTGAAAAATAGACGCCAATAAAAACAAATTGTATGTTTTATCCATTTTTTTCGTAACAAAAAAAATTAAAAGAAACAACCTTATTAATTAGGCTCCAAAACTTTTATTCGAAATTTACGCTTTGCATAAAAGTCGCAAAACTATATAAAACTGTCTATAATTATAAACCTAGTTTTGCATCCGAAGCACAGAACAATAAGAGGTAGACCTTACTTTGCAAGAAAAGTCGCAAACCCATGTAAAGCAGTGTAATAATAAATTTTGCATCAAACGATGGATGGTAAGCATTGCTTTGCATGAAAAGTCGCAAGATATGTGCGCGCAAAGAGTTTATATTTATTAAATCTTTACCTTACTAAAAATATGATGAGTCAACAATATACTAAAAGTATTAGGTACAGAAAATATTAGCAAGACCCCTACGCAACGAAAAATGTATCATGAATCAAAACTAGATAAGTAGGTTTCCGTGGAATCTCGCTTCCCATGGAAAAGTGTTTGCGTGGAACCTCGCTCTGCGTGGACAATTGCAAACCCACGTAGAACCTCGCTTCGCATGGAAAAGTGTATGCGTGGAATCAGTGGGTTCCACCCTCCTGCGGGGGGCTCCACTACCGTAAAACTAGACAAATAGGTTTGCGTGGAACCTCGCTCTGCGTGGAAAGTTGCAAACCCATGTGGAATCTCGCTTCGCGTGGAAAAGTATATGCGTGGAATCAGTGGGTTCCGCCCCCCTGCGGGGGGCTCCACTACCGTAAAACTAGACAAATAGGTTTGCGTGGAACCTCGCTCTGCGTGGAAAGTTGCAAACCCATGTGGAATCTCGCTTCGCGTGGAAAAGTATATGCGTGGAATCAGTGGGTTCCGCCCCCCTGCGGGGGGCTCCACTACCGTAAAACTAGACAAATAGATTTGCGTGGAACCTCGCTCTGCGTGGAAAGTTGCAAACCCATGTGGAATCTCGCTTCGCGTGGAAAAGTATATACGTGGAATCAGTGGGTTCCGCCCCCCTGCGGGGGGCTCCACTACCGTAAAACTAGACAAATAGGTTTGCGTGGAACCTCGCTCTGCGTGGAAAGTTGCAAACCCAAGTGGAATCTCGCTTTGCGTGGAAAAGTGTATGCGTGGAAACAGTGCGTTCCGCCCCCCCTGCGAGGGGCTCCACTATCGAAAAACTAGACAAATAGGTTTGCGTGGAACCTCATTCTACGTGGAAAGTTGTAAACCTATGTGGAATCGTATATGTATTGCAAAGTACATGCTTAGATGGGAGAACAGATATAAGATTTAGATTTCATCGTTTTTGTTGAAAACTATCATTCGTACGGTAAAATTTAATAGGACGTAAAATGTTTTTCTCTGTAAGATCTAAAACTTTTGTCTAAAATATTTATCATGATTTGTCGTATTTACTGAAATAACTGTTAAAAACTATAATTTTTATGGGTTTTTCTTGATTTTCACTATAAAAATGAAAGGTGCGCCAATTTTCACTATAATGTTCGTAATCAGTGCATCAAAATACCTAAGAATACTGAGTTTCAAAAAATCAGAGAAGAGCACTTTTCGGAACTTTACCCGCCGTTTTTAGTCTTTAACATCGATTTTCTCAAAAACTTTCAGTTTTACGCAAAAAATGTATACGGCATAAATGATGTATTTTTACAAGAACAACAACTTTTATTTGAAACATTTTTTTCTTACATTAATATTTATCAAAATAATGTCTAAAAAATTATATTTTTGTCAGTTTTTTTGAGTTTTGACCTTGAAAATGACCTAGTCGCAAATTTTCATTATCATATTCGTAATCAGCGTTCAAAAATACAAAAAATAGTGTAGTTTCAAAAAAATCGGAGGGTTCACCTATTCGGAACTCCACGCATTTATTATAAAGGATTATTTACTTTATAATCAATTATAATTATTATAGATAGGCCTTGTCGCGACACATCCGATCTCGTCGCTCCACTCCAATTATGTTTGGTTGCTATTCGGCACGGGTTTGGGACGTCGCAAAAGATGGAAAATGATTACGCGTTAAGTATAACAAACTCTAACACAACAACGGAATTTATTGTTTATTCACTCTTACATTGATTAACAGAATAAAGTTTAGACTCGCGGGAGCGGAATAGTAGTGCTTAATGCACGAGATCGACTCGAATAATCGCTGATGATCCGTCTTACAGACTGTCGCAAAGCGATCTGAATCCTCGAGCATCCATGTCGTCAGACCACGGGAGCGCGCTTCGAAGATTCACGTGATTAACACGAGAAAGCGGATTCAAATAAATACGATCACGCGGCTGTCACAGGACAGGGCCGTGGTTCAAACGCGCTTCATTCAACAAATATAACATCTCGCAAAAAAAATGTACACCTGCCTGAACAGGCCTGTTATACACATACACACACACAAAAATTTTTGTCACACTCACATATGTATATATATATATATATCCATATATATATATATATATATATATATATATATATAGTATGTATGTATGTATGTATGTATGTATGTATGTATGTATGTATGTATGTATGTATGTATGTATGTATGTATGTATGTATGTATGTATGTATGTATGTATGTATGTATGTATGTATGTATGTATGTATGTATGTATGTATGTATGTATGTATGTATGTATGTATGTATGTATGTATGTATGTATGTATGTATGTATGTATGTATGTATGTAGATTAGGGTGTACAAATTTTTTTTTGTCCACATTCTAGCTAACAAGTTATATGCGTGCGTGTGTGTGTGTGTGTGTGTGTGTATGTGTAGAAACAGGCCTATCTTTTATAATTGATTATAAAGTAATTAATTCTTTGTAATATATAAATAAATGATTTATATAAAACTTTATTTTTAGAGATTGAAGAGTATTTTTAAGTTTGAATAGATAATAACACTATTATTATCAAAACAGAGCAGTAATTAGATAAGAATAAATCATATAAATCATTTATTTATTACAAAAAATTATCCACAAAACTTAATAATCAATTATATTCATAAAAGATTTTTATATATTTTTAGATTATAAATTTAATTATTTTTATCTTGGCAATGTAGATTATTTAAAAAAAATTATAATATACGTGTGCATGTATGAAAAAATGCAATGTAGAAGAGAGAAAATAAACAGAGAGATAGAGACAGATAGATCGATAGGTATTATAGATAAATAGATAGATAGACAGATAGACAGACATATAGATAGATAGATAGATAGATAAATCGATAGATATTTCGATAGATGGACGACAGATTGCTAAATAAATCGATATATATATATATGTGTATATATACATATACAAAGTGTCCCAAAAAGATCGGAACACTGAAAAATCTCGAACGATTTGCATGTGCGTTCTGATTATTAAAAAAAGATATTTTATACCAGAAACGATATATTCGTCTGCTAGTTGCTTTTAAAAATATCTTCTCCCAGAACGATTTGCATGTGCGTTCTGGTTATTAAAGTTAGTATCCAATCGTTAGTACCTACGATGCAATGCCTGGAGTCAAATTCAAATACAGGTACGTGTAGTAAAATAGTGGAACTTTGCGAAGATAACAATCATTTTGTTATCTGGAGAATAGCCCTCTGAATATAAATCGTATCCAGGAAAACATGCGCTCAAGGGCGTCGCATTGTCGACTCTTCTCATATGTGGAATGAACTTCAGAGATCATTCAATAATCATATGCAAGAAATAGGGTGCCAATTTAAAGATTGGAAACTCATAAAAACTAAAACCGAAGGCCAAGAGGAAAATGGCTCTAGCAATAGCACATATGAGAATACTAGCAATGAATCCGTCAATTTTCAAAAATCGGTGGAATTATTCTCAGATACGATGGATTCTAAAGTTAGTATTCAAAAAGTGTCGCCTTTTCTTAAATAATAAAAATTTATCAAATCAATAATTTGTTATTTTCCAATACATATCGTTGCAAAAAGACGCTTCAATGCAAATGTCTCGTTTGCTATAATCGGATAGACGAAAAAAAACATTTTGTGGCTGCGTTCTCACGAGAATGGGCGATGGAGGGGCCCATTTTATCCTCGATATTTAAAAAAATATTATATAATATTTTTTTATTATCGAGTTACATATAATTATCAATATAATTACTTATCATTCACATGAGTGTGTATGAATATATTTACTGAGCATTCACATGTGTGTATAAATATATTTACTGAGTGTTCTAAATAAAACGTTACAATTTTTTATTTCTAAAAGTACAATTTTTAGAAAATAATGCTGCAAATAAAAGTTCCAGTATTTCATTGGAGATATACATATTTTGATGTTACAGAAATGTTGATAGAAGGCAATTTTCAATATCATTAGTCAACTTGATTATTTTATATTGATTAGTCTAAGTATTTATGTAAATTTATTCCTTGTAACATATTTTGCGTACAGGGTAAAAGTCAATAATTGAACGGTTTACAAGATATTTTACATAATCTAACATATTTTGATATAAAAAAAAATATTTTGTAAATAAAATATTTAGTGTTCGATAATACTTTTATGTATAGAATAATTATAAACAAATAAAAAAAGATACACAGTAAAAAAAATATACAATTTGCTACATGCAGCTATATATATATTTTTCGTAAAAACAACATGTTTGTTGTTTATACCAATTGTTTCGGCTAATTATTCTATACATAAAAGCAAGATCATTGAAAACTAAATATTTTACGAGATATTTTGTATTTTATATCAAAAATATGTCAGATTATGTGAAATATCTCGGAAACTATTCAATTCTTGGCTACATTTTTTTATATTTTTATGCAGAATATTACAAAAAATCTATTTACATAAACGCTTAGAATAATTCTATATAAAATAATTAAATTGACTAAATAAGCTTGAAAATTGCCTCTTACAAACATTTCTATGACATCAACTATGCCTCCTTTGAGATACTAAACTTTTTATTTGAAACATTTTTTCTACAAACATTTTTAGCGATAAAAATTTGTAACGCTTATTGAAACACCCGGTACATATTTATTACATCTCTATTCTTCCTATATATATATATATATATATACAAATATAAATTTAAACGTATAAGGCAGGCACTAAGAGCCAAATCGCGGATAACAGTGCGTTATCCTAACGAAACTAAATTTTTTCGTTAGGATTAAATACCGGTGCACAAGGCACCAATTTTTACTTGGACACTGCCAAGATTTTTAAAATATGAAATAATCTCATATTTTGAGATTTAATTTTAATAACCCTTTAACCCCCCTACGGAAATAAATAAATGAACGCAAGAGAAAAATATAGATCCGAAAGTCGCTGAATCGGGAATCGAACCCGAGACCTTTTGCTTGCCGGGCGACTGCTCTTCCAACTGAGCTATTCAGATCCCTTCGATTCTATACTTTTCTCTGTTATATATATTAATGTTAGTAAATAAAGGTCTCGGGTACACAACAGGCGCAACTAAAATTGTATGAATATATGGAGCATTTAGATCGTCGTGTATTATATTACAATCCGATTCATGTATTTATGTGAGCACTGGTGAACCGAATGTATAAGAACCGCGCACTGGTAATTTTTTAGGCGATATGATCGATGAAGAGAACTAGGGTCGTGGTGGTTACATCGATTCCGGTTCGTGTCCGGTGACCCAAAATTTTATGCCTATATCGTATGAACATCTGACGGAGGTATACACGAAACTTGTAAAGTTAAAGATATAACTCTCAATTACGAGAACTTGCGGCGTGTTAATTTTAATAGTATTAAAAAGTTGCTATTAGTGCGAGAAATTACGCATTTTGTATAAATATTTTATACGTTTATTAGGAAATGTTTGTGTAAATTTTTGTATAGTACTATAAACTATAAATAATAGTAATACATAAGTATGTAATATGTGATAAGGAAAATATATTTTTATGTACATTTTTATAATAATGTTACCATTATGATGTAAAAATTAGCATAGAATAAAATTTTGTATCTCAAATTGATTATATGTTTCTTTCTTTATTCCATCTCTGTATTTCGAGAAATAATGTGCGCGACGGAAGGCAGGATAGGAAAGTCGGAAGCGGGACGTCGGAAAATCACTCAACTCAACACCCGCGTAACGTTAACATTGAATATATATTTAACTAACACAAAAAAATACAATTGTCGAAACCGCGAAGAATTTACCACAGAAGAACTGCCGAGTCGAACGTATAATCAACGTACAATAAACTGAGAGAAAAGCCGAGTCGAGAATATAATTATTTCTGTCCGCACGCAACGGTAGTTAGCACGAAAAAAGACAAGCGATCTTTATCGGAAAAACACACTCTGTTCGCGATGACTAGCAATCGGAAAGAGCGCCGCGGTCGCTTGAGAGGAGGTTTATATAGGCCCTATGTTCGAAAATATTCGCGAACATTTCTAATATTCTATCGTTAGGTTGAGGGCGAAAGAACATTTTGGTAATTTTATATATATTTATAAATTAAAACTTCGGCTCGTATACAATTAACTATGTGATATAATAAAAGGCCAACTTAACGAGCTTATATGATATTAATTAAAAAATTTTTTTATTAATTTACGTCATAATATACAAAAGATAAGATAAACGTTTCGACTGTACGACAGTCTTTTTCAATATCATTGCTAATATGTCAAAAAATTAATTTAGTCATATCGACCTTCTTATAAATACAACATTATGAGATTATCATATGACGAACGCAGTACAAAATTCATGTTTGTTGGCTTGAGTTAGAGCGTCAGATTTATGTATGTCATGCTGTTATATTATGTAACGACACTGTGAACAAATTGATATATCCGCTCAAATATTACATTTTAGATTTTTAATAAATAGTATTAACTTACTTTTTTGTCACGAACATAACATTTTTTTTTAAAAAATTTATTTTTTTTTAATAACTTTTTTAAAAATTTTGTATTTTTTAAAAAAACAAATTTTCTGTTCCACAATGTCGGCGCGTGTTTCCCCCCCCAAATTTTTTAAATGACTTAAAAATTTTTTTTTAGAAATCAAAATGGGAACCGTCAAGACCTGGGGTCTTTTATCTTATCTTTTGTTATTAACGAAAAAAAAAAAAAAAATTTTTTTAAAAAAATCATAAAAGCCTTAAAAATTTGGGGGGCCTTTTTTATACAAAATTTTTTAATTGTATCCGACCGAATTTTAAAATTTTAAAAAAATTTTTAAAATTTCACCCCCTGGCCTTACAAGGAAACAATTTTACACTTTTTAATTTCCCCCAAATTTTTTAATTTTAATTTTTTTAAAACAAATTTGGGGAAAAAAAATTTTTGAAGTTTAAAAAAATTTTGGGGGGGGGGAAAAAAATTAAATAAAAAAAATAAAACGGGGTTTTAAAAATTAAATTTTTTAAAAAAATGGGGGGCATTAGATTTTTACCTAAGCATCTATGGGAAAATATTTTTAATGGGGGTTTTTTTTTAAAAATAAAAAAAAAATTAGACGGGGTTGGTTGAAAAAAATTTAGAAGGGAAAATAAACAAGAGAAATTTGACTTGCAAGACAAATGGGTTTTTTTTAAAAAAAAACAAAAAAACCTTTACAAAAAATTTTAAACCCCTTTGTGGGCCCCCCCGGGTTTTCCCCGGGGGCCCCCACCAGTTTTTTTTTTTGCATGAAAGGGTTTTTTTAAAAATAAAATTTCGTTTTTTACGGCCCGGGATCCGGTGTTTTTTAATTTTTTTAAAAAGGGGGGCATTTGGGTTTTTTAAAAATTTTTTTTAAAAAGCTAAATAATTTAGTTTGGGGCAAAACTTTCCGCGGACGCCCCCCGGTTACCCGGGTACCCACCATAAAAAAAAAAAATTTTTGAGGGGAACTTTATTTTTTTTTTAAAATTTATTTGTTTTATGCAGTGAGATGTTTTTGCGTAAAAAGAATAAAAAAAAAATTTTTAATGAAAAAAAAAAAAAAAAACATTTTTTTTATTGATTTTTTTGCACTTGGCAAAAGTTTTTCCAGTTCTCGAAAAGGGGGCCCCTATCCCTTTTGGGAGCGGCCCGGGGGGTTTTTCCTTCTTTTCAAATTTGTTTTTTGTAACAAAATGGAAAGGAACCTAATTTTTTTCCTTTCCCCCTGATGCATCTCTTTAATTACGGCCCGGGTTTAAAGCCCCACGGTTTGGGGGCCCGGGACCGATTACATTTCAATACGATTTGGGTGCTATAATTTTCTTTTTGCCCGTTATAATCGACCCTAATCTTTGGCTTTGGGAAGTTCTTCGCCCCAATTGGGGGGGAAAAAAACCCCGGGGGGTTTTGGTTTTTTTTTTTGGGCCCCAAGCATCTTATTTTTTTATAATAAATAGGGGGCAGGTAGGAAAAGGGGGTTAACATTTGAAAAAAAAAACCCACCGGCCATTAAAATGCGACTTTGGTGTAGTGATCTACAAAGTGTCGACCCCAAAGTTTTATTTTTATTGAATAGGTGAAAAATTTTGGGGTTTTTTTCTTACCCAATCTTTCCACCCATGTGGGAATGATCTTTTGATATTAGAAAAAACTGTTTATTTTTCTTGGGTAGTTGGAGCACGGTTTATTTTTTTGGGAAAATCCAAAATATTAAGAAAAGTTTCTCGATTTATTTGGGAGCCATGGCCTTTGGGAATGAAAAGGGTTTTTTTTCTTCAAAGTCCCAAAAAAAGTTAATTTCCCATGAAAAAATTTTTGGGGAAGGGGTAATTTTTTTAAAATAATTTTCCATGGTTTTTCTACCCGGGCCCTGGGTACGCGGTTTGCAAGTTTTTTACTTTTCTTTTTCCTTGATGTTTTTTCCGAACTTTTCCCTTTTTTTCCTGTGTAAAGACCCCTTCAAAAAGGGGTTTTTGGGGGCCCCCCAAAAACCCCCAAAAACTTGTTTCCCCTTTTTTGGCGGGTTTTTGAAGGAAATGATTTTGCGAAAAAACTTTGGCAAACCGCAAAAGATAAAGTTTTTTTATCAAATCGTTTTTTCCGTGGCTTTAAATCATGAAAAATTTGGGGTTTAAAGCTTGTCCGATCAGGGTCGGGGTGCTTTTCCTTTTTTGGGCTTGCTGGCGTGAAATTGGGGCGTCGAAAATCTAAAAAAACCTGTTTTTTTGAAACCCATTGGCCCCCTTGTCGTCGATGAGGGGGAATAAATTTAAAACCACAAAAAATTGTATATCGATCCGAGAAAGGATTTTTTGATTTTTCACCGATTTTCGCTATCAAGGCCTCCGTCAGGCCCAAAATTTCATTTGGTAACCAGTCGCCATCGCGTCAGACGCTTCGTCACGACGTCATATGTTCCCAAAATTCGCGTTCAAATAAGCTTCTTTTTCCGTTTTATTAATTAAGAAAATTAGCTTATTTATTTTTTCAATAAAAAAACAGAAAAAAAATTAGAATTTTTTAAAAAAGCACTGAAAAAAAAAATTGATTAAAATTTTTTTTTACTTCAAATTCATCCCAAATTCCCCCCCAGTCCTCACATATTTTCATAGGCTAGCCAAAGTTTTCCCTTAACTTACATTGTGCTGCGAAAACACGATTGCACGACTCACATTTTCAGACCCCCCTTTAAAATTAAAGGGGGGAAAAAAGCGGCGCTTGGCAGCCTTATAACCCGCCACCTGGGTCGACCTCGAAAACCCGTTTTCTCTTCCCTTTTTACGAGCTACAGCAAAACCCAATTTTTTTCAATGCTTCGGCCTCTCATTTTTTTTGTTTATTTACTGAGATAAAAGCTAAGGAAACCATTTCAATTGCATAAATATTGAAAAAATTGAAAAATAAAAGGTGGGCAACCGGGGTACCCCCGGGTGCTTCCGAACGTTGTAAATTGGGTGCGTACACAGGGTTCAATAACAACATCCCATCCCAGTTAATGGCAAGAGTTTTATCACCACCATAGTCGATTATTCAAAAACAAATTTTAAAACTTACATTTACTTACCATAAGAAGAAATTTTTTTCCCCCCCCTGTGGTTTATTGCAAAAAAAAGAATCGGATTATGATTATAATATTAAACCCATAGTTTTTTTCTTGTTCAGAAGAAAAATAGTGTATCTCAAATAATAAATATCTTAATATCCACTTAACGCAACAAATTTTATAAACAATAAACTATTAACCATGAACAAACCATGATTAAATGGTTTATTAATTTGACTGATGTAGATATTCCAACGCTGTCCACCAATTATTTGCATTAGGTAGTATTTTAGCCTTCCAATTATACTGATAAAAAAAACAGAGCTGTCCAGGAATTTATGAAAGACATGAAAGCAATATCGAATACTAACTAAATCCACGACAATAAGAACATGCTATTCCACAGTTCTTTGTTTTTTTAAACCACAATACTGAAGAAAGACATAATAAATGACCCCTTACTTTTATGTATAAAAACCATGAACATTTTGTAAACAAAATCCTAAGCATCACATTTTCATCAAGAGAGACAAGGGAAACAAACGAACCGTAGCGATGAACCCAAAGAACCAGAATTTTATCTCTACAAAGTTGAAGAATTATTAAATACAAAAATTTATATGACAATCAAAACATCCAATAATAAAATAGAAAAAGACACTTAATAAAAATTTAAAACATGGTAAAAAATTAATGGATCAAAAAACAGACTATAGGTCTAAAGTTCAGTGATCAGTGCTTCCTAAAGCCTATGCCCTTGCCCAAAATTCACAAGGAAAATGTTCCATTCATGAGTAATAGTAATCGTCCGGGTCAATACAGACTACATCTTTAGCGCATTTTACACAACATTTTAGTAACAATTTACCCAAAGGGAAAAGTCATGTTAATAATAGTTTTTGAATTGGCAACGCATTGTCTGATCTAAATTAAATCATAAATGACACAATCGATCTTTGGATGTGATATCTTTGTTCACAAATGTTCCTTTGGACCTTGGCAATAACAGCATAAATACTAGATAGCATTACATTGAAACCACACATCAATAGCCAAAATGAGTTTGTTAATGTAATGAAATCATTTTGACTTCACAAACGTACTTCACTTCAAGAAACGATCTATAAACAATACATGGAACTCCTATGAGGATCGCCTTTAATCTCCATTATTGCGGATATTGTCACAAGATGTAAGAAAAGATTCTTGAACTATAAATGTAAATATGAATTTTTAACTATCGCTACTGGAAAGGAACGGTTCTAATGCCTCTTTTTTTTTTCTATGACCGGAAGATCAAGTCACAATCTAGTAGAAAATTTAATGATGTCACGATAGAATTTAAAAATCACATAGAACGAGAGGATAACTGTACATAAGTTTTTTGATATCTCACTCAAATTATAAATCACATAATATCTATAGATGGGTTTCAGGAAAAAAAAACATTTCGGTAGAACACTCTCATATCATTCAATCATCCTATATACCACAAAAAAAGTGTCATATTCATTTAGTAGACCGGTAATATTATTATCACATCCCCTTTTTCAATCGTAAAAATTTAACATTAATCGTAGAGATTTTATGAGCAATAGTTTATCCCCTTGATCTCCATTTTCTCAGAAATCAATATAGACTGAAAGGTCCTCTTATTGTTAATAGATTAAAAAAGAAACTACTCAAGATATAAATAACAGAAATCATAAATAACAACATAATAAAAAATTCATAGACGATACCATATATTGAAAGAACTCGGAACTAGTAGCAGCATCAGAATTAAAGAAAATCAATATACAGTAGATACAGATGTCTAAAGAAATTAAACAGAGGTCTAAAAACGCAAAAAGAACACAAGGGAAAAGCTCAAAATAATTCGGAATTCGGGGGTCATATATAAGCTATCGTGTAATAATTGTTGATGCTACATATGTAGGACGAACGAATATCAATTAGGGTACAAGAGTACAAATTCACATACGAACTAGTATTAGATTAGATTCTGCAAGGCACTCGGTGGTTCTGATCATATTGTAAAATTTACACACATTTCCATTGGAACGACCACAAAATCTAATTATGAAAGATTAATTATAAAAGGTTGATACAGAAATGATATATATTAACGAAGAAAACAACAGTATCAACCTAAACACAAGGACACCAGCGTCTTGACGGTTTCCTATTTTGATATCTAAAAAAATTGTCTACCCCTCTTAAAAATTGGGTTATATCACATCGCGCCGACATTGTGATATACAGATATCGATTTGTTTTTTAAAAAGTCCCCATTGGAATTATGTCTGTAAACAGAAATAATTTTTTAAAAAAAGTGTTTTATGTTCGTGACCAAAAGTATCGTTTAATATACTTTCTTAAAAATCTAAAATGTAAATTTGAGCGATATATTAATTTGTTTCACAGTGTCGTTACATAATATAACCAGATGACATACATAAATTGACGCTTCTAACTCCAGCCAACAAACATGAATTTGTACTGCTTGTCATATGATAATCGCATAAATGTTGTATTTATAAGAAGGGCGAATATGACTAAATTAATTTTTTGACAATATTAGTAATGATATTGAAAAAGACTGTCTTACAGTCGAAACGGTTATCCTTATCTATTTTGTAATTATACGTAAATTAATAAAAAAAAAAAATTTTTAAAAACTTAATACTCATATGCTCGTAGTTGGCCTTTTATTATATCACATAGTTTGTATTGTTTAGATACCTCAACCACCTCTCATTTTTGTTTGAGTATAGCTGTTTTATTATCTCCCTCCTCTCGCGAACCGGCGGTTGTTTAACAATGTTAAATGGAGATAACGCACGCCGCTTATTTTTTGAAGGCGCGAGGGTACCCGTATACAAACGGCCGAGCGCTTATTTGAGTATAATATAAGATTTCTAATCTATATTAGCATGATGCCTGCGACATTGAAGTGATGCATTCATTTTGCATTAATTGTCTACCGATTTAAATTTGTAAT
>NW_028190834.1:0-50542 GCF_048542155.1 Nylanderia fulva | reverse complement strand
GTGTGTGTGTGTGTGTGTCTGTGTACTATTATAAAATTAATATTTAATTATAATCCAAATATGTAAAGAATTAATTACTTATAACTTTACACATTAACTTCATCAACATATTCACAAATTATAAAAATCATTACCTGATTAAAGCAGCGATTATTTCGTCGCACCGAAAATTGTCGAAAACATCGATGATATGAACACGCGGCCAAGAACAACACGTGTGAAACGCGTGGCATCGAGCATATCATTCTAAATACAAGCCGCATGATTACGCACCCCTGTCGCGCAGCCTGCGGTCTAATCAGTTTGTGGCCGTGAGAAGACTGACATCTCAGCAACTAACTTCGGTAAGTCATATACATATAAAATTCTGTAAACTATTGTTCTAACATCATCATCGTCTTTAATGAAATGTAGAATCACTTAATTAGTAGTCAGCAATTAGTAAGTTTATTTGAAATTTAAAATATAAAGATATATAATAATGACTAGATAAAGTTAATTATTTTTTCATTGAAAAAATCAAAGTACAATATCACTAATTACAATATTCATCTTTATAAAATTATTTATCATATATAAGATAGGCAATAAGAGCCAAATCGCGGATGACAGTGCGTTTATTCTAAACGAAACTAAAATTTTTTCGTTAGAATTAAATACCTGTGCACAAGGCACCAAATTTTACTTGGACACGGCCAAGATATAAAATTGGAATAATCTCTACAAGAGATTTTTAATTCCATGTACCCCCTATTCCCCCTAAAGAAATAAATGCGAGAGAAAAATATAGATCCGAAAGTCGCAGAATCGGGAATCGAACCCGAGACCTTTCGCTTGCCGGGCGACTGCTCTTCCAATTGAGCTATTCAGATCCTTTCGATTCTATACTTTTCTCTGTTATATATATTAATGTTGGTAAATAAACGCCTTTAAGCCAGCGTGTATAAATTAAGAGTTGAACTAGGCTCTGTAATATAGATATAAATTTAACATATATAAGATAGGCAATAAGAGCCAAATCGCGGATGACAGTGCGTTATTCTAAACGAAACTAAAATTTTTTCGTTAGAATTAAATACCTGTGCACAAGGCACCAAATTTTACTTGGACACGGCCAAGATATAAAATTGGAATAATCTCTACAAGAGATTTTTAATTCCATGTACCCCCTATTCCCCCTAAATAATATCATCGATTTGGCTCTTATTGCCTATCTTATATATGTTAAATTTATATTTATATTACAGAGCCTAGTTAAACTCTTAAAATTATTTATATTTAGGAATATTATCGAATAGGTAAACGTGGAAAATTATATAATAAATTTTCCAATTTAAAATCTTCAATTAAAACAGTAGTTGGGAAACATATTTTACCAAAAAAAAACAGAAAATACAAAACTAACTCAACGGACTCAGAGAACATTTAGTAAGTACTTATTATGTTTGAAAATTACATGGAATAATGTTCAATATTTTAGTTCCAGAAAATGATGCAGAAAGTTGCATTAATGCACTCAAATTTGACAGCCTGACATCGGAAGAGTTTGACAAATGTTGGAGAGCATGTGGCCAACATCGACTAAAAGAAATAAATAATCTTGCAAATACGGCAGCTATTTTTGAAAAGTGGCCCTTCTATAGAAAGCCATCTGGCTTTAGATTGGTACTTAAATTAAATGGAAATTTAGAACTGACAAGCGAATTGATTCTTAAAATGTTTTACAGATTGACATGGATTTTAATGTCTTATTCGAAACGGGAAATGGCCTGTTAAATAAGTGGGAGACTTGCTTAAATAATCTTACATCATTTTATGCAAAGATAATCACGTGAAAGATAAATCCATAAGAGCATACCTACAAATGTTGAAACAGGAGACACTTTCTGAAAGTAAATGATATTAATTTAATTAAAAATTTTTTAAATTTGTAACAAATTTTATTTCATTATTAAGCTGTTTAATATATTATATTATTTTGTCACTTGTATAACACATTCTTTATTTATTTAACTTAATTTGTATATAGATGGTCGTGATGCAATAATTTTTTGGAGTCTCCATGGTTACTTGGTTCCAACCCAAAAAATTGTGAAAAAAGATTTGACTGGCAAAAAAAGTACTATAAAATTTACTATTAGAGATTCTCAGGAATCTTTTGTTTACTTTGGTAAATCTCATCAAGAAATAGAGGATCATCTTATGAATCTCAAAAATAAAAAGGAATGCATTCAACCCTTCATTATGTGTGTTGGCGAAGATATTTCAAGAATAACAGATATTTATGTGTATTTCGATGATGTTAAGTATTCGTTTAACAGTTTTCTTAGGGCAGTTGATATATTATTTAAAAGTTTTCATGTATTTAATTTTAGTTTTCCGACTGAAAGTTTAATGTTTTGGAATTTTATTGAATCGAATTTTTTTGAAATTAAATCTAATAATTCCTTTTCCAAAGTTCACGTATTAATAGAAAATCTCAAAACTGCATAAAAATATTAATCGTGTATGTTATTTTATCTTCTCATGTAACATAAATGTATACATCTACACAGAATAATATATTGAATAAAATTCTTTTGGAATAAAAATTCTTATTTTGTATTTATTCTATTATCCAAAAATTAGCTTTAGAGTTGTGTTTTTTATTTTCGATTAACTTAAACTTCTTATTTAAAACAAAGTGATAAATATAAGGCCAACTTATCGAGCTGAATATTCGAGATGTTCAGTCAACTACCATTTATTTACATGTATAAATTATAAACTACAGTCATTATATTATATTAAAACTAACGCAAATTAACGCAAATTACAATCATTCTATAAACGTTTCGACCGCACGCGGTCTTCTTCAGTATAATTATTGAAAAATAAATTCTTACAATTCATATGATATCGAAATTTAATTATAGTTATTCAGAATCGAGAGTTTTTGAGCAATTAACGCGTGTTTCAATCCGTCCTGTCCAACAATGTTCGCCTCGATATGATCTCTGATTTTGTTCAGATCTTGGATGATTTCATCGTTAATATGCGAGAAATTAACCCGTACCGTAGGCGCTATCATCGTTCTTCTTGACAATTTTGCTACTTATTAACAGTTATTAAGGATGACACTTAACAAACAACAATACAGAAAGACAGCTCATTTTAAACTGTGAGAGTTTAAAATGAGCTGTCTTTCTGTATTGTTGTTTGTTAAGTGTCATCCTTAATAACTGTTAATAAGTAGCAAAATTGTCAAGAAGAACGATGATAGCGCCTACGGTACGGGTTAATTTCTCGCATATTAACGATGAAATCATCCAAGATCTGAACAAAATCAGAGATCATATCGAGGCGAACATTGTTGGACAGGACGGATTGAAACACGCGTTAATTGCTCAAAAACTCTCGATTCTGAATAACTATAATTAAATTTCGATATCATATGAATTGTAAGAATTTATTTTTCAATAATTATACTGAAGAAGACCGCGTGCGGTCGAAACGTTTATAGAATGATTGTAATTTGCGTTAATTTGCGTTAGTTTTTAATATAATATAATGACTGTAGTTTATAATTTATACATGTAATAAATGGTAGTTGACTGAACATCTCGAATATTCAGCTCGATAAGTTGGCCTTATATTTATCACTTTGTTTTCAATACACGAGCGACAATTTGTATTAATTTACTTCTTATTTAATTTCGAACTTTTGATGTCGCATTAAAAATATACATTTAACATTACATTAATAATAATGTATATATTTTATAACTCAGTATATCTGATTTAATTGGTAACTACATAGATGTATTACTTACATTTAAGATTATTATAATATATTAAAATAATATATTAATATAAATAAAAAAATAAATAATAATATCAATAAACGTAATTGTTATATGATAAATAATTTACCAAATTAATGAATATATACATTAATATTAATAATATATAAAATGTCACTTAATTATATTATTTATTGATTCAATTAGTTTTTTAATAAATTTATTATACAATTTATTGTTTCAATGAAGTTTTTTAATAAATCTATGAAAAAATTCATTAATATAATACAATGAAGTAGTCAATCATATCATTTCATAATATCAACAAACGTGATCATAAAGTAATGAAATCATTTATCGAATTATGATTACATGTATTAATAATAATAAAATGCAATGCATAATTCAATTACATAATTCATTGAGTCAATAAAGTTTTTTTTTATTATAATAAACCTATAGGAGATTTTTCAATGTACACATTTTTTGTTACAATAAATCCTAGTAATAGTTTAATAATTCAAATTATCCTTTTATAAAACCTAAATCATTATGATAATAAGATAACTCATTGGACCAATTTTAATGTATCTTTTCATTAATACGGTAAATGTTTTTATTAGATATATGTACAGTTTTGGTTGAGTGATAATATATATTATTAAATAAATATATATATATTAACCGTATCGCGCGGAATTCGCAGCGAATATCCATTCGTCGCGGAAGGAGAAAAGTCTCCTGCGGAATATCGGTTACCTTCGGCGCGATTTCTCCGTTCGATCACAAAAAAAAAATTGCAACAAACAAAAAATAAATAATAAGATAAAACTAAAATCTCAATTTAGTTGGGCGCCAGGTGCGGCAGCCGCACCGTCTCTCAATTAATAAATTCGCGGACGCTAGTCTTAATTTCCCCTCGGACTCTTGTCCTAGCCCTTTCGGCGGACGTCAACACGGGAGAGAGAGAGATCGCGAACGGCAACTTTCCCGCTCGGCTAGCCTCTGTGCGGGTAAGGGTTCGGGTGCGTGGCGGCGAGAAATCACCCTAGGAATTAAAGTTAATAAAACATATATTTAAATTTGGTTCCACAGACACATGAGTAGATAAATATAAAGAAATAAGCGGCGTGCACAGACGCACGATTGAGAGTTCGGTGGGGCACACGCCCCGGTGGTTCGCCGTGCCGAGTTATGAATAAGTCTTTTAACAAATTCGCGGCAACGGGGTAGTGTCCCAATAACACAAAAAGATTAATTAAATCGGCGACGCGCCCCCGGTATCTGGCTCCACGCCGCGGGCGCGTGAATCCGCGCGGTATGCGCCGCGACAACAAAGGGGGCCCTGCGGTAAGGGCCACCGCGTTGCGCCGTCATAATTTCCAACACACAAAATCAAACTAATCACGGAGCCTTTTTTGTTTAGCTTTTACAACCTCAATCCTTTAACCAACCAGTTAACCGTTCCTTATCACTCCTTTAATGACCTGAAGCGTTTTATGAAGCTCCTTTTGATTTTTGCTTCGAACAATATCGCAACGCGTAAATCGCTGTCATTTTCGCTCTCCAAGGCGGCTTTTACGTCTCAGTAATCCTTTTCCCACAGGGCGGGAGAGAGAATATGCTGAAACGCGAGAGAGTGATGGTCGTATTTCTCCAATAGTTAATGGTCTCGTTCTTTACTAACTGGTGCTAGACTCGACAATAACGAAATCTCTCGTCAAAATTTTACAACATACCATACACCACTGCCCTTCCACTAACCTTCCCGCGTACTCTCTTTAACGATACTGACTCTGGAACCGCATCCACCCTACTCACCTTAATTCCCCCCCCCTGGCCCGACAGCAAGGAGACCACGGGGGGGTGCGTCTCACCATCCTAGCGCTCCTTGGCGTCCTCGATCCTCTCTCGCTCTCTCGGGTGGAGTTTCGCTCCTCTCGTATGCTTATCTTCTCAGTTTATCACAATGGAGTAAGCTCATTTTACTCTCAGGTCTCATCCCCCCTTGTGATTAAGGTCCTCCCTACTTTTTCCCGATCCTGACGTCCGCCTAGTGGAGGTACAAGAAAGGGGCATCGCTTGTTCCCAGGCCCCTTCCTTCTCATCTTATGACAGCTCCGTTGCGAAGTCGATGGGAATGAGCTCAATTACTCTGACGCCTGGGTCTTGCCGATCGTGAGGTCGAGGAAGGAAAAATCGGGAAAAAGAAGACTTCCTCGGTGATCTTTGCGGCCGCGCGCGTAATTATCCTTACCTCGCGGAGTTCCTGATGCCGCTGTAGTTGCGCCCTCTTAGCGTCTCGCGCGGTCAGCGCCCAGTCATTAGGGGGGGGGGTGGGGGGTGGTCCGTGGCTCCTTGGCGGGCTCCTTCGGGATTCCGGAAGTCCCCGGGGGCGGCAGCTCTCTTCTCCTCCGGTCGCTCCGTATGCTGTTCCATCTTTTGTATTGTTTTGCCCCCGGCTTGTTCCCTCCCGCTTCTCCTCCACTTTGGTACTTGTGCCCCCCCTTTTTTGTCTTTCCTGTTTTCCCCTCGGCAGTTCCGTTGGTCGGATATTCGGTGGAGAAATTGTTTTGATCTGCTTACCGAGCGTGTCCCCTTACGAAGGTGTTCCCCTGTCGTCCTTCTTCCCCTGGCTGCTCGCTATCTTTCCCTCTCTGATTGTATCTCATCCGTCATGTTCGCCATTCTTTCTCGCCCTCCTTTCATTCGCTTGGCCTCCCTACTCCTATCCGGGGCCCTTCTCCCCCCCCACTCCTAACCACAAAAATAAATACACGAAAACGCTTATCCAGCTGGAAGAGTCGCGTCCTCCCGCTCTTTTCGCAAGAAGACTACCATCTCTCCTTCAGCCATCTCCATCAGAAGTTTCGTCGGGGTCAATCAATCCGGAAACTCGGAAAGGTAGGTAAATTACGAGGGTTGCATGTGAGTGACTCCGTTATTCAAATCTTTCTCGTCGCTCTTTTGCCCGCTTTCCGTACTGCCGACATGACGCCTGCTCCAAGTTAGTACCCTATTCTCGCCCTTGTGAACGGACAATTTCATTGGTCACGGTCACACTATATATATAATTAAATAAATATATAACTTAGAATATATATATTAAAGTGAAATTTTTATAGAAGCACTTACTTAGTAGTCAGCATTAAGTTCGTTTCTTATTATAAGTTTATTTTCGCTGAGAACGACTAGCATTCAGCGACGGAACATTTTCATTTTATGCAACTTTTCGGATCTTTTTCGTTGAATTTTTGATATATTCCGCATCTTATATTTATTGGTTCCCCGTGATTATAATTATGATTTTACATAGAGTTTTGCAATAATATATTTTGGACGTGCTTTAATGTTACTCTTGTCGTTCGCGCATAAAAACTTGTTTTAACGCTCCTCTACGTCTTTCTAATCCGTATGTTCTACATACCCCTCTCGTCATTCCTTTTTCTTCTGCCTAGTCACATCTGTTCCGCTCAGGCCCCGAAAGTGTAGCGAAGGGGGACCATCGCCGTTTCGCGCTCGTCGTCTATTTCCTTATTTCTATTTTTCATGAATATAAATACTATTAGTTTTATTATAAAAAACTATACTCTTTATTATACCTTTCAAGATAAACCGATGAATGAAAGCCTCCCAACTTCTCCGCCGTCTCCTTATTCCTCTCCCCCCCTCTCCCTCTCTCCCTCCCTCCCTCCTCCCCCCTCCTCTCCCTTCTCCTCATTTCCCCTCGTCCTCGCCCCCCTTTTCCCTCCCCCCCGTCCCCTCTTCGTCTCCTCTTGATATACAACGTAACTGCTAATTAGTGAATTCAATCTGTTGGAATAGTGCTCTTTAATAATTTATGTATAAGCCATAAACAACAATTTTGCCCTGTACGAGGTAAAGAGCAATGTGTGCATGGTTTACCTACAGTTGATTGCAGCACCTGTTCTCCCATACGTGGCACCTGTCAGGTTTACCCTTCGTTGTATTACCAACTTCCTGCAATATTTATTGATTAATAATTTTTGAAGTTATAATATATCTTGTATATATGTACAACCACATATTAATATAACATATTAACATTTATTATTAGAACACTCTGAAAACAAATTTCTATACATATATATTCCCATTGCAATATCATTAAATTTAAGATAATAATCCACTGTATACTGCCTTGCACCTGTTCTCCCCTCCCCCTCTGGTTTCCCCCCCCCCGCGTCACTTATTTCTTTCTTTCTATGTCCCTCTCCTGTAGCCTCCCTTTTGTGCTAGAACCAAGGAAAAGATATATATATTTAAATTCATCCTTTTAATATCATATCAATCAACTCTTCGATTAAAATTTACATTGTTTAATCGTACACATTGGAATTATGGACTAGAGAAATTTATATCGATGTTCTTAGTCAATAGTAATGGAATAGATTCGCATTAAATTTGATATCTTTAATCGTCAATTAAATATTTTTTAATTGTTTTTTCTTTTCTCTTTTCTGCCTCAGATCAACTTGGTCAATTTGAATTGTCTTCGATTGAATCTGTTTTTTTTTCAAATTCGTCAATTTAAAGTATTTTTTATTAAAATTAACTCATATTCATCGTTAATATACAACTTAGACTTTTCTAACTTCTCTTTATTCCCACTTTTTTCATGCTGCATCTGCTCTTTCCTCACGATTAATTTCCGGTTTATTATCACTTGTCCATATGATAATCTCATTATTCTTTGTGACATGATCTTCATGAGAAAATTAATTCTATCTTCCCAACAGATGTTACCGGACCACCGAGAGCATCGCCAGTGTCCCTAGTGCCGTTGGCCCCTTTAAACTTTCCTGAGCTGAAAGTTGAATTCGAGATAGATAGAGAATCGTAACAACAACCTCGTTGCCCGTATTTGAAGAAGAAACTATCAATATTGCTAACGGTGACGTATCGTTTATGTCAATAATAACGTAATGAGTCGATAATTGTTACATAAAATTGTTATGTCATTTGGGCTTCCGGTGCCGTGAGATGTGAGTGACAGTGTGGTGCAGCGTGGCAGGTATTTGGTGAGGAAAGGAGTGAGAAAAGGGGTGAAGGAGAAATAGGAAGATATGATGTGAGAGGGCGTAGGTGTAAAATGGTAGATTAGTGGGGGGTGGGGGGGGATGAGTGTGGGAGTGGGGTTGGGGGGGTCAGGGCTGGATAGATATTTAAGGATGTAAGGATTAAGAAAATCTAAGCAGGAAAAGGTGAGACACGTTTACGACGTAGACACGTTGAATAAAGAGAGTCGGTGGTAGAGAGCAAGGTGCAGATATAAAGATAGGTTAATTTCAATAGGATTCACTATGGAAATTCACTAGCGAGTTGGATGCGAATCAGAACATAGAGTAAGTGAATCAACGAAAGAAAGCGATAAGAAGAAAAATGAATAAAGGAGTAAAGAATGGTAGGGAATAGAATACCACGTTAGCGATATGGCGGATAGAGCTACTAGATATAGGCTGGTTTGAGGAATGGGGAAATACGTGATATTCAGACTGAATTACAAAATAGGCAGTGCTTCCTCTCCATAGTCTCTTCTTTTCGCTCAATTCGGCTGAGCAGTAATGGGATGTATATAGTCTTGCTTGAAAAGTAAAGGGAAGACGGTGATATTGTCGTCTCCTTATAACGATTGAAAGACTTCCTGATACTTGAGCCACAAACACATACCGTTCTTACACCGCGAATTCTTTGTTTCTCTCCCCGGCTTCGGTTCCCTCGGCTGATTGTCGGACGCTAATTCCCAGCAGCTTCCCGCGCCGTTGGTGCGGCCCCTCCGCCCCTTGCCCCTTGCCCTCTGGCCCCCTTCTGGGTCCTACTGTAGCTCCCCCGCCCCCCCCTGTTCTCCCCCGCTCGTCCGACTGTGCGCCCTGGTGCTCTCGTTTGTGCAGTCCCGCCCTCGTTCTCCTCGCCTTCCCCCGGCCTCCCTCCCGCCTCTTATTTTCGCCGTCGGCTTCCGTTTTCTGCTTTTCGGTTCCCTCCTATGGTCACCTGCGCGCCCTCAGGCCGCCGTTCTCGTTGACAGAGAGAGCCGAAAGAAGGAATAACATCGTGATAAGAATCGCAATCAGGGAAGGAAGCTTATAAAAGAAAAGTGGAGAAAATACTGCACGAAATAGTAAGCGGCCAACGGAACTAGAAGGGATCACGCTTTGCCCTTCACCGGCTGGCCCTTCCGGCGACCTGGTTGTGTCCGCCTCTCCCGCCGCGCCCCCACGCGCGGTCCTATGCCAACCCCCGCTTCCGTTCCTCTTCGAGGAAGCGCTTGTGCTTCTCGCTTCCTCCCTACCCTGGTCGTACCTCCCTTGACCTGGCGACTCCTTGTGCCCTTGCTGGCGGCCGCCCCGCGGCCTGGGCCCACGGTGTTGGCCCCTCTCCGGTTGCTGCCCCCTCCACTTCTTTTTTGGTGTTCCCTGGTGCCCCCTTCCTCCCTCTTCTCCCGTCCCTTTCCCTTCCCCTTCCGCTCCATCCTGGCGCCCATGTCTTTTTCGATGGGGGACACATGCCTCCACTCCTGTCTGCACCCAGGTCCTCTACGAGGGTATCAGCTCCGCCTCCTTCCGCGTCTCCTATTCCTCCTCTCTTCCTCCCTCCCTTCTTCTTTCTCCCGGTCCTCTCTCTCCTCCTCCCGTAGCCCCTTGCCTCCCTCTCTTCCCTTTCCTCTCGGGTTTTTGGAATGTGGCAGGGTTGAAAAACAAGGTAAGAAAAATTCTGGAAGGAAATAGAGTGATTGGGAGGTACTGGTGATGATGGGAAACATGATAGCGGGAAAGGGAATTAGTCGTTAAAAAGTAGGTTACCGAAGGATATGATGGGAGAAGCAATCAGCAAGAATAGAAGAAGAAAGGGAATACCGATTTTGGTAATTATCATTTGGTAAAGGATGAGACGGTTATGATAAAATTAATCAGGAATTTTAGAAACTTCGTATTTAATAATTATTGCGTTAGTTTATAGTATTCAAAATATAATTGGGAGGTTAATAGGTATATACATTAACGGGGACATGGCAGGAAAATGGATGAAATCGAGTAATGGATGGCCGATAATAAGACGATAAATTGAACGATTTTTTCTTACAGGAGAATTTTCAACTCAAGGACACAAGGTAAACCAGGTGGGTAGTTCTCGTAGAGACGAGGAGGACATGACCAAGATCGAAGGTACAAGAAGGTAACATGAGGAATTGGAGGCAGTTTTGGATTAAAAGAGCTTAAAGAAGTGGGATGGGGAATTTTTGTAACAAACCACTATGTCTTCTAGTTATCTGGAGGTTGAGTCCCCCTACATCCCATATCGTCAGAGGGTAAATCGGTGCTATACTCTTTTTATTTTCCCTCGTGCTCGCTTACCCGGCCCCGCTCCCGCCCCTTTGCTTTTTGCGCTCCCCTCGCGTCCGTCCTCCTTCCCCTTTGTTTCCCGTTTCGCCCTCCTCTTCTGTTGCTTCCACCCATTTCCCCTTCCTGGCACTGCCCAGGTCCTCCTCCCCCCTTTTCTCTGTCCGCCTCGTTTCCTTCTCCCTCCTCCTACTCGTCCCCCTCTCCTTTGCTATTGGTGTAACATATTGAATAAATGGAGCTGATTACACAATCGGAAGGCTCGCACGGTCCCTTCGCGCCTGATCCACCGCGCTGCGCGTGTCTCCTGAACAACGAACCGGTTGTTGTTATGCTGCTGTTACTCGCCATCGGCCGCCTTTCTGACCATCTACGTTACTTGTCGCCGCCATGGCTACTGCGTAACGGTCTCCCGCCACTACAACCTTGCCGTACTCGTCCTCTCCTGTTGTCCCTTCCCCGTCGTCCTCTCCGCTCCTCCCTTGTCCCCTCAGCTATCTCTTGCCCTCCCCTCCTTATCCTTTCCTTTCCCTTCTCCCCACTGCCCGGGTCATCCTCTCTCCTTATTTCCTTCTTCTCTCCCCCTCTTCTCTTGGCAGGAATATGCATGGACTTATTGGGATGGGTATGAGGTTCAAGTTGTAAGATAGGAAAGAGAAAAGGAGAGAGGGAGATGGAGCAGGAGATAAGCAGGGGGGAATTAAAGAGGATATTTGGAAAATTGAAGAAATGAAAAGCATCGCGGGTTAGTATGGATACCTCGTGACTGTATGGAAATATGTATTAGATAGGGTATAATAGGTTTGATGGGAAATGTCAACAGGTCTGAGAGGGGACATGGATGGCCGGAGAGGTGGAAGAGGGGATAATAGTACCGACTTTTAAAATAGGAACGAGGGGGAATAGGGTGGACAAACTACAGAGTTGGTGACTTTGATGTCCAACGTTATATAATGTGTAATGTGGGGATTCTAAAAACAGAAAGGTTTAAAGGATTAAAGAGAGTTGTCATATGTGGCCGGCGGGGAAGAGAGGTCAAACCGAGGCTTTAGGACGGGAATTGGGGGTGATTGACAGTATAATATGTCTAACTAACCTGATCAATAAAAAATGAAGAAGAAGGGAGGTAAGGTATGTAGGCTGCCTTTCATAGATCGAAGGCGGCGTTTGACTCAGTGGGATAGGGGAGTGTTCAATGGAGGCGATGAAGGAAGAGGGGGGTAGGAAGGGTTAAGTATTAGGATATAAAGAGTATACAAATACAGGAACTAGGAGTACAGTAAGAGCGGGGAAGGAGGAAAGTAGAAAACTTCTTGACGGCAAGGGGTGTGAGGGCAAAAGGTTGTCCAATGAGCCCACACTTGTTCAAATTTGTTGATTGCGGATTAGCGGAAGTGCTGCCCCCCGGCGGCGGGGCGGCGTCCCGTTTGGGCCTGGCACCCGTGCCCTGCTTGGCATCATGCTGATGCCCTGGTGTTGTTTTGCGGCGGCGGCGGCGGGGTCCTGACTACCTCTTTTAGGGGCCCCTGGAACATTCCATGGATAAAAAAAGTCTCGAGTTAAATGTGGGATCCGCCCCCAACATCCTCGGTTCGCACGTGGGCGGCATGACTGAGGCCAAATGGCGTGGCGCTGTCCCGGTCCCCCCTTCGCGGCCGTGCCCGCGTTCACGTATCTATGATCTAAGTTACCAGGACTTTAGGCCCGGAGGCCCGGTGATGGATCGAGTGAGGAAAGCAGAGCGGTGATGATCACCCGTAGGTGTATGGTAAGAGAAGCTTTGCAGGAGACCTGGATGAAAAGAGTCTGTGTTTATGGGAAAGGTTGGTGGAACGGTGATGGAGTATGGGGCGAAATTGTTGGTTGAAGGAGAGGAGAGAAGTACGGCAATGCGCTAAAGAGTGGATTAATGTGTACGTTAGGATAGATGGTGTACGCAGCGGGTCCTGGTCCGCGCCGCCTCGGCCCGGCTCCCTTCCGTCCTCCGCTCCGGCCGCCCCGCGCTCAGGTCTGCGCCCCCCTTTCGCGCCGGCCTGGGCCTGCCTTTTCGCGCGGCCCTTCTCTCGCGCTGCCGGCTCTGTGTCCCGGCCCGGCCGTCGCCCCCGGTGTTTGCTTCCGCTCGGGCCCCCTTTTTTGCCGTGGCGGGCTCGCCCGCTGTGCTGGTGCTTCCCCCCCGCTCCCTGTGGGGCGGCCGTCTCTTCGGGCTGGGCGCCGAAGGGAAAGAGAAAACAAAAAGAGGAAAGTGGGAGAAGATACGAGATCGAGATACAATAGATGTTGGAGAATGGGAAGGAGGAGGGTTTCTACGGAATACTTGGAGAATGGATGGGGGGAAAGCAGATGGAGAAGGCGATAGTGAGGTATAGAATGAACCAATGAAATGAGGGGGCGAGATACTGGGAAGATGAGGGAAAAGAAGATGCAGACTAGTGGGATGGAATATGAAACTTGGGAACATGTATAGGAGAATGTGGTAGAGGGAATGAGACACTGTGGGAAAAAATGAGGAATACTGGCCAATAAGGAGAAGAGGGATAAGGGTGGATAGGGGAATTAGAGAAAAAGAAGATGAGGGAGGTGGAAAAGGGGAGAGGAGAAGGAGTTGAGAGAATGTGTGAAGTATGATGAGGTTTGGGGAATTTCTTGTGAACTGGTGAAGCTCCGAGGCGAAGTCGAGGAATGGTTAGGACATCTTCTTTCTCTCTCTTAATCGTAAATAGGTAGATTAAGTTTAAGAGATAAGATAATTGTAAGATGATTAAGAGTAGAATGTAAGGGATTCTATAAGTTTAAGAATTGTAAGAAATTTTGTAATGTTTTGGGGTACGCCCTCAAACGCGCCTTTAATCCCTGAGGGGCAATAAAGTATTGGAATTGAATTGATTAAATATAATTAAATTAAATATAATAAAATCTATATGAATTGAAATGTTCTCAATAAAAATATGGTTTAAAAACGTAAATTATTTATTATTTATATTGTAACTATTACGTACAATAACTTTTGCTAGAACCAAGGAAAAATATATATATTATTTAAATTCAGTCATTTTAATATCATCAATCAAACATCTTCGATTAAAATTTAAATTGTTTAATTGTTACACATTGTTAATTAATGGAAATAGAGAAATTATATCGATTTTCTTAAGTCAATTATTAATGGAAGAGATTCGCATTAAATTTGATATATTTAATCGTCAATTAAATATTTTTTAATTTCGTTCTGCTCAAATCAATTGTCAATTGAATTGTCTTCGATTGAATCTGTTTTTTCAATCGTCAATTAAAGTACTTTTAATTAAAATTAACTCATATAATCGTTAATTAAAAAACTTTTATTAAATTAGCTTGTATTAATTTTAATCGATCGTTCTCCGATTAATTTCGTTTATATCAATTGTCATTATGATAATCTCATTATTCTTTGTGACATGATCTTACATGAGAAAATTTAATTCTATATTAACACAGATGTTACCCCGTCAATTTCATCAACTTAAACTTTCCTGACTGAAATTTGAATGCGAGATAGATAGAGAATCGTACAGGAGCTGGCGTATCGGTTTCAAGAAGAACGTCTTCTATCCAGTATTGCATAACTGTGACGATCGTTTATGGTCCGTAACTAATGAGCTTAATTTGGTATCCCGTAAAGAGTTGGTATGTAATTTTGGGGGTCAAGTGACTTTATTATAAGAGGGTTCGGTATTTATGTAGTGTTGATTAGATTGTCAATGGGTAGTCCTCTAAAAGTTTCGTGAAATACTACGTAATTTTAATGACATAGAGTGTAACATTATTTACAGATCGTAACTTTATGGTATTTGTGGTGTAATGTTAAATGGTATGAGGCTCTATACATTTCCGGGAACATGCACATAATTCTAATAAGCTAATGTTTTTGGTAACGTGGATGATTCATACGGAACATTATTGGTTTTGGTGATCATCGGTAATGTAGACTGGCTGGGTAAAAAACTTTATTAAATCATACATACAGTAGGGTAATCCTAACGGATTGGCGTATATTTTTTTTACATTTAAGTGTACACGGTGTCAAGTTGGCGTTTATTAATGTAATATAATGAGTTTATCTATGAAGGT
Organism: Nylanderia fulva; assembly: GCF_048542155.1. NCBI lineage: Eukaryota > Metazoa > Arthropoda > Insecta > Hymenoptera > Formicidae > Nylanderia > Nylanderia fulva. Next base: position 35,295 of record NW_028190834.1, on the reverse strand, counting down.
GTTGGGTAAAGAAGGATATACATTGCATAAGGGAGGGTCAACAAAATAAATTATTATGGTACATAGTGGGTGTAGGGAGCAGAACGGTAGCAATTAGGTTGGGTGGTAAAATTACGTAGATTTACGAACGGTTGAGACTTACAGCATTTATAACCCAAAGAATGATAGTGGCGATATAATATGAGAGGGGATTTGAGTCAGGGTTTGTTGTAAAGGAGAGTTATGGTGGCAATTTGATATCAACAAAAGAATATTGTGCTGTTAGAGCATCTTGGTGGGGGGTGGAGATTAGACGGGACAATTGGCGGTGTCCTAAGGTCGGGTGTGACGTGTAGTAGTGTTAAAGGGAACATAAACTTTGCGTCTGTTCATACACATGGACATTGTGGCAAGGCCAGTAAGAGTGGTGTGTTGGGTTATGGGAGGAGTATAGAAGATTTTTGTCGTGTAGGTTAAGGTCGTGGATGTGGGTGGGGCCGACTTTGCTGTCTTCCAGTAACAATTGTGGAGATAACATGGATGAGAGGAGTTAGGACGGGATTACTCATTATAACAATATTGTTGTTTGGTTACAAGAATTGCGAGTTGGCTCGTGTGGTCTTGTTAACTGCTGTGGGTTGCTTCTTTTGTTCGTGTCTCTATACTCTTTCTCCCTTTGTCACTTCCTGTCTTGGTTTTTGTGATTGTTGGCGATGTTGTGTTGGTTATGTTGGGTGTTTGAAAGGGTGTGTTGTGGGTTTTGTGGCAGTGTTTTTGGAAATTGAGCGTACCGACATGGCTGTTAATGAGATATTAAATTTTCTCACATGTAGATCATGTTCTCGGAGCTCATGTGTTTGTGTTGGTTTTGAATAGTATCAGAATGATGGTGGGAGTAGCGAAGGAGTCTAGGGGGGTCCAATGGATACAGACTTGTGTGTGTGGGTGTGCCGCAAGGTGGGCGGGTGCTGGTTTCAGGGGGATATGTTCCGTTGAAAAAGAAGACTCGGACGGGACGAGCGCTCGGAACGGAAGGGCAGTCGGGGAGCGAACGCGGGGGGGGAAGCAAAGAAGAAGGGAAAGGGAGAAGGGAAGAACAGGGGAAGGAGAGAGGGAGGAATAAAGAAAGAGGGAGAGAGGGGAAGAGAAAAGACGGAAGAAGGAAGGGAAGAGGCGGAAAGGGAGAAAGAAGGAGTAAGAGAAAAGAGGAACCAGGAGCGTAAGGAAGACGCGAGGGCGCGAGAGCGAAAGAGAGGGAGGCTGGGAAGAAAGCAGGACAGGGAGCAGGAAGAAAGGGGGGAGGGGAACAAAGGGAACGTAGGGGGAGAAGAGAGGCGAAGGAACCAGAGAGGGAAGAGGGGAGAGAAGAGACCGGAGAGGAGGAGAACAGTGGATCGAGGCAAGGCGAACAGGGAGGAGGGGAGCCATACCGAGAAGAGACGAACGATACCAGAGGAGCGAAGGACGAAAAGACTGTGGCGGTTGGAATGACAGGTGACAGAGGGAAGACGCGCCGGAGGTCCGGGCCAAGGGAGGGACGGGCTGCTAGACGCGTCCTCATGAAACGGGCCTCGGGGGGTGAGGGGGGTGGGGCCGCAGTAGTAGGGGGGGGCAACGCGGGGGAGGGGAGCGGACGGAACTGCGGACGAGGACTGGGACGGCGGGAAACGCCTAAGAGCAAGATAACAGCATTATATTAATACATAAATAACTATCAGCTTCGTACATTCTGCATGGAGGAAGAAAAACCCAGCAGAACACGGGAGTGGAACGCGACAGGAGGGCAGAGCCGAGACACCGGATACTGAACGCGAGGCGACATTGGAGGCGGGATAAGAGTGGGAAGCCGCAATAACGGAGAGCAAGCGAGGGTATCTGACCGGCATCGATACACGTATTCACACGTATACACACATGCGCACACATATATCACACGTACACAACACATGCAAGATGCATGTAGTGTAATTTTGTCCATCTCGCACGTTTACAACAGACGGCGTTAGTAGTGCTCCGCGATATTGGCAGCGTGCGGGGTTATGTAAAAAAAATAATAATATTGACGTGCGGGGTATAAAATAAATATTGATACGTTATCATTTTAAACTATTTCTTTTATAAAAATAATTACTTTCTTGCTACACTACCATCCTACTATTCCTTTTTTATAAGTACCTGCATAATTATTGATATAAAATAAGGAAGCGATCTTTACCAATAATAATTATTTATATACTTATGAAAGATGTAGTACAATAGTAGCGTTGCAGAAAATTATTATGAAAAAATAGTATAAATAAAATGATAACGTAACATAATAAAAGTATTTAATAAATATCAAAAAGTTGCAAATATCATTATATAAATATATATTTATAAAAGAATATGTTTGTGATATACTAAACATGTGATATGCAATACTGCATATATGTAATTATATATAATATAAAAAAATATATCACATAATATACGAATACATCAGAATATTTAAAGTCTTCAAAGTGATGATAGTTCACATGATGTCAGATTTACCAAATGTTGACTTTGAACGAGATGTATATCAATTTATTGTAAGTAATGCAAAAAAACTTGAAGAGTTTATTTTTGACCAGCAGTTTTTCTCATTGAAATATTAATTCTTATATTTAGAGTAAAGCAAAAAACTTGAAGAGTTTATTTTTGACCAGCAGTTTTTCTCATTGAAATATTAATTCTTATATTTAGAAATGTATGTAGAAGTTATAATATGCTCTATTACACATTTAAGGAGGCATATATAAATTATCAATTTTGATATTTTGACATGTTATGTAACAAGAAAAACATGATTATTCTTCATTAATAATATCAGAGGAGGCCACTTTTATATTCTACTTAATTTGTAGTTTCTTATTACTACTAAAATAAATGTACTTTTAATAAGAATAAATAAAAAAAGCGATTTATAAATCATTGTCCGAAAAAAGATGTATAAGCTATGTCAAAGCTGATCTAAAATTTTTATGAAATCAACTATAAATATTTTAGAAAGAAAATTAAATAATATAAAATTATGTTACTCAAAGAAATGTTTTGTGTGTACACACCGATAAAGTTAAAAAAAAAAGTAAAATTATTTGATACAGCAAAAATTGGAAAATTTATCTGCTCTAAAAGGCAAGATGCCAAGTCAAAAATTAAAATTTAAAAACTTATGCAAATTTAAAATTAATATAAAATAAAAGAAATAATAAAATTTTAGTTAAAAAAACTGGGCGCGCTGCTAAATAATATTCTAATGATATTAAAATTAAATTGTTACTTTTAAACTCATTGCAATTAAAAGGGGGGAGAAAGAATGAAAGAGGGTTAGAGAGGACGAAAGAAAGTGAAAGAGGACGAAAGAGGGTGAGAGGGAATGAAAGAGGGTGAATAATGCGACGACACAGGTGAAGAGGGTTATAGGATGAAAAATGTTTTATATATTACTAAATTTTAAAGGTACTAAATATGTCGTAAATATTAAAGAGGACGAAAATTTTGAAATAGGACGAAATATGTGAGAAATTACTTAGATTTTAAAGATGTTGATATGATTATTAGATAGTACTAATAGTGTTAAAGAGAATAAAAAGGTTAGAGTACTAAAGATATTGAAATGATTACTAAATTTTTTAAAGAGAATTAATAGTGTTAACAACATTAAATATAGTTAGATAATACCAAAGTAGATGAAAGAGGAACTAATATTTAGAACTATTACTGTCTCAAATGTGAGAGGACGAAGAATTTTTAAATATACGAACCTAAGTTTTAAAAGATGTCAAAAACTGTTTAGGTATGAAGAGTTTATACATAAATAAATATTTTCTATATTACGATTAGCTTTAATATTACTAAATATTTTTACATATAATTAAATAGTTTTACAAAAAATAAATATATTTATCTAATACACAGGATATTTAAATATTACTATCATATGTTTTAAAGATGTCTAAACATTTTGAGATATTACCCAGTAGTTTTACACTCTTACTAACTATTACTACATATGTTGCACTATTGCGAAATATGTTGACCGATAGACGAAATAGGTTTATTATTAACGAACATATTTTTAAATATGTTGTAATTAACTACAACTCTTACGACAGAGTTTTAAATATGTGCTAATATTTTTCAAATATCCTAAATCTCTTTCCCTCTAGACAGAGTTCGATATAATTAAATATTTTTCATATATGCCTCAAGAGATTGAACTAGTCTCCACATCTTTTACAATTACTAAATATTGTGAATAGGACTAAATATTTTTATAGATTACTAAATATTGGTTATATATTACTTAAATAGTTTTATTGACTAATAGTGGTAATATTGCGAAATGATTTTGAAATAGTTGAATAAATAGAGTGAAAGATTATGAATTAGGGGAGAGAATTAAATATTTTGATAGAAAGACTAAATATTTTTAAATGAGTCTACATATTTTTAAAAAATTTAACTAAAATGGACTAAAATGGTAAATATTCTAATATAATTTTTAACTATACTAATATTGTTAATATTTTTAAATAATTACACATATTTTTATATATAAACAAAAAGAACTTAAAAATATGACTAAATAGTTTTACTTTATATCTAATTATGTTGTTATTCATTTTTTTTTTTTTTTTTCTTTAGTTTTGCTTTAACTTTTTTTTTTTTAATTTTATTATGTGTGAGTAAATGGTATAATATTTATATATATATATAATCCTGATGACGTCAGCGGACGCGGACAGAGAAGAAGAAGAAGAAGACGACGTTTCTTAATTTTTCATGAAAAACGTCACTTTTTGACCGCTTGTATCTCCGGAACGGCTTGACCGATTTTATTTTTTCTTGGCTCAAATTACTCGTGGCGATGCCGCCTTTCAGGTTATGTTACGTGCAATTCAAAATTTTTTATATTTTAGTAGTTCTACACCCCCAAAAAATGGACTTTGATGGTGCAGGATAAGGAGACTTGTAGTGTCTTTTAAGGTCTTTTAGGGTTTGAACATGGCCGGAGACACTACCCGCGTCTCCTGATAAATTGCCTAAACTTTATCGATATAATGTCAAATTAACATCAGTTTGACTTTTCTGTTCTTGTCGGATACTTCAGGAATCTCTTATTTTCACGTTTGAAAAATTATATTAATTTTAAGTAATATTATCATTTTTTCTGAAAATTTGGTGTTAATATGATGCAAATAGGCATTATATATTAAACAGTCCTATCAATAACAAATAGCGCCATAAATCTTGCTCGCATAATTTCACAAAATTGATTTTATTTTATCTTTTAGCATACTATTAAAATGTTAATATTTACAATGATAAATTATTAAATTAAGGCCATGTGTAACGAGCAATACGATATTATTGTATTATTGAGAAGAAAATTCTTAATTTGAAATAATAATTGTACAAACGTTTCGAGCTCTACTTGCTCCTCTTTAGTGCGCAAAAAAATAGTGATAATAAATACCGATAATAAATAAATACATAAAATTCTAATAAAAAATCCGCAATACATAGTCAATATAAGTTATATAGTTGAGTCATAGTTAAAACGCAAAATATATTTACAATGAATTGAGACCATTAAATAGTTCAACAAAGTAAGAACCCAATTAGAAGCAGAATGATTCGTCCGGTTATTCATAAAATATATTAGAATTATTAATAAAAACTTGGAGTGACACTTATACATTACTCCAAATGAACCACTTATCGTTATTTGACGAAAGTCCCTCGATCTGGCAATGATTATGTTCATCCTCTCCAAATTATTTGATATTTGTTAACTGAATTTAAAGAATTTTTGTTAATATTTAATTGTTTAACAAAATTGATATCTTATGTAGGTGTTAAATATACACATACTTAATATAATGTAAATATACGCATTATATCAACATACCCATCAATACTAAAAATTTGGCGCTATAAAGTTTGTTTGCACTGTTTTGTCAAAATTCTCACTATTCTAGCATTTTAGCATATTATTCAATTATTATTAAATAATTTAACAAAATCAATTATTTTATGCCGATGTTAAATGCGAGTTTGAAATACGTTGCGTTTACAATATTAAATTATCAAAAATTTAATGCTTAAAAAATCTTGTTATTTTCACGAAAATTTGAAAAAGTATGACAAAATAAACTTTAAATATTATTTGTCTAGAAATTAGATGTTAATATAACGTAAGTACGCATTAAAACAACGGTCCCGACAAGAAGAAAAATTTGGCCACGCTTACTCACGCTATTTCGTAAAAATTGAAACTTTTTAGTATATTATTTAAATATTAATATTTAATTATTTAACAAAATTCATATCTTATTTCTCTATATGTGCTACATTATGCATCCTTAATATGGTATAAATATATACGCATTATTGACCTTCCGTTTCCGGTGCGAGGGTGGTGTACACGTGGAGAGTGAGTGTGTAGGTTTGAGGGAGCTTTAGAGAATATAGAGAACAGAGGGAGAGGAAAGGATAGTGTGAAGAGAGAGAGAGGAAGAGAAAATGAGAGAGTGAAAGTGTGGCAAACAAAAATAGATAGAAGGTGGAGGAAAGAGTTAGATAGAGAGATAGCTGACAGCAGATAGTTTGGGTAGGGAGTATAGAATATATATATATAGAGAGAGATGTACGGTAGAAAGAAAGAGCAGATGCTACGGAATAGCTAGTAGCTTTTAGAGAGAGATAAGCAAGGAATAGGGAGAACATAAAGAGAAATTAGAAAGGAAGAAAGGAAAAGCCAAAGAGCAAGAGAATTATAAGTAAGAAAGAAGACAATAGTTTAGAAAAAGATGTTCAGCGGAAAGAAAGAAAGAAGCATGGAAAGTGACCCACACAGCACATGATATCATTCGAATATTCTGTACACATACTGTTAATCTACGCAATATACATAAGATACTGAGAATATCTTTATAATATCTCTTGCAATATATTATTTTTCGTATATTCTTAGAATATATTTTAATATCTCTTACAGTATATTATTATTAGTATATTCGCGTATATTTTCAAGATATACTTTTGAATTACGCAGAATATTCGTTACAGGATGTCGTATGGAGCCATTTAAGTGCAGAGCGTTTTGGCGCGTAAACGTACACGCCACGCGGTTTGTGATAGTGTTTTTTCTATGATAGTGGGTTACCGGTCTTTTTCCTGTGATATCTTGTCGCATGACGGTGTGAAAGTAAGTCTGTATATTTTTATATAATTTTTTGTAAATATAAATCCTTTTCATTTCTTTCAAAATTTATCTTATTTTGTGTAAAATATATTATATATTTTACTAAATATATTATTATATAATTCACTATAAAATATGTTTTACAACTGCAAGTTAACCTTAAAATTAATAATCGGACAGGCCCGATTGCAACAATACATTTTCTTTTGGAACAAAAATATGTATACCTATATCTTATTTATGTTTCTTTCTAAATAAAGAAATACATATTTTGGTTTTAAGCAAGACTTAAAGCCAAAATAATGTTGGTGCAATCGACCCTTAAACTTCAGATTTGTTTTATCGTTGTAACGGTTTACCTTTCCCGACGCCGCGGATCGGCTCGCCGGTTCCAGGACTCGGGAGGAAGGGGGAGATTCAGACTCGCTTATTCCTTATTAACAATGCTTTGTTTATTCAAAAAGAAACAAGTAAACAAAATATTTGTTGGCATAAGGCCTAAATAGAGAAACTTATTGACTACTCGGTATAAACAAAAATGTTTGTTGGCATAAAGCCTTAAATGGAGAAACTTATTGACTACTCGGTATAAACAAAAATGTTTGTTGGCATAAAGCCTTAAATGGAGAAACTTATTGACTACTCGGTATAAACAAAAATGTTTGTTGGCATAAAGCCTTAAATGGAGAAACTTATTGACTACTCGGTATAAACAAAAATGCGGAGGCGTATAGCCTGTAGCGGTGTCCGGAAAAGATTTACAAATTACCCGGTATAACTTAGAGATACGGTGTACGGAGGCGTATAGCCTATAGCAGGAAGAAACCAGAAACCGGGAAACCCGGCGTAATGACGAGAAACCCGTCACCCGGTGTATAGCAGGAAGAGACCGGAAACCGGGAAACCCGGCGTAACAACGAGAAACCCGTTGCCCGGCGTGTAGCAGGAAGAGACCGGAAACCGGGAAACCCGGCGTAACAACGAGAAACCCGTTGCCCGCGTGTAGCAGGAAGAGACCGGAAACCGGGAAACCCGGCGTAATGACGAGAAACCCGTCCTAGCCCGGGTGTATAGCAGGAAGAGACCGGAAACCGGGAAACCCGCGTAACAACGAGAAACCCGTTGCCCGATACTAAAGGTAGGAGGCCAGAACCGAGAAACCCGGCGTAACAACGAGAAGCCCGTTGCCTGGCTAGGAGGTCCGGAACAGGACATGGTGCCGGCTCATCCGTCGAGCCGGCTTATATACCCTGCCGGCGGTTCCCCCACTCTACATCGAGGCTGTGGTGGGGGTAACGCCGGCGTCGTAGTGGGGCGCCTCTGGGGGTTGTAGTGGGGGCGCCCCTGGGGTAGGGTGACGCCGTGTATACGCTTATGTTTGTGCGTTTAGGGGCGCCTTAGGCGCCATAGCCTCAAGTGGCGGGCGGGTGATCGGCCCGCGAGGCGTTAGTAACGGCCACGCCCGTTACAATTCGTGAACTTACATTTTACATTTTATATACTTTATTTTAGTCTAATCTATTTTATTTCTCATTGCATTCCTGTTCCTTAATATACATGCATATTATTTTGGTACATTTATTCTAATATTAGCCTTTTTGTATATTGATGATGATGTACCAAAATATGTCTTTGATGCATTTATCAAAGTATAATACAATTAAACGATAGAGGAAGCTAATATATAATAAAGTAAAATGTGATAAAAGTAATAGAAATCATATATATTGTATATGTGTATATTCATATAATTCTTTTTCTTAGTTTTAATTTTGTTACAGCGTTGCAAGAAAATATTATCGCAGCTTTATATTCATATACACAACAGTAGTGTGTTCTTTACAGTAGTGCGACAAAGAAATAGGTATTATATTTTATAATTTATAATTATAGTTTCTTTTTCTTATTTGTAATTTTTATTTTGTTACAGCATTGTCACAAAAAAAATATTGAGACTAATATATTGGGGATCGCTTTATTTATCTGCATTATTTTAAAAAAGTCTGCATCATTCTAGAAAAGTTTGTTCTCTACGCATAGCTCGTGGAACACACAGTAAGAAATAAGTATAATCATATTTCTTTCTTTTTTTTTTACTTTGATTTATTTTTCATGATTATTATATATTTGTATTTTGGCACGCCTTTGATCGTATTTCAATATCAACGTAGCACATATGTAGAATGTTCGATTTAGATATGAAATTATTTTCATTATTATATTATATTTATAAACCTTTGAAATCTCATTAAATCTAAACATTACCAAATTCCTTAATTGATTTAAATATGTAGAATATGTATATATAAAAATATACAAATATATAATTTTATGCCGATTTAGAAATATCTCTCTTATAAAGAGAGAGATTTAATGATTTAAAAAGTATAAATTAACAAAATATTTTATGTGTCTCCAGCATTCTACATTTGTATTGCACATATTAAGTCGAGATACAATTTTACACATACTTCAATTGAAAAAACATATGTATATATTAATTGGTTAAAATCATATTGATATATTGAGTAAGTAAATAGTTAATCATTTGATTAAGTATACAGGATATTTGATTTTACATTATGCAGCCGATTATCTTGAAAATAAAAGATTTTCAGGAAAAATATTTCGAACAAAACTTTTGTAACTTCGAAGAAGACATAAGATGGTGTCATTGGTTTGTCTTGGATAATGATTTGAAGGTCATCTTCAATTTCTTAATAGAACATTTTTTCATATTCTTGTAGCCCATCTCGAAAACACTATGTAACGGCTTAATGCAAATTCATCATTTTTTTAAAGACAACTACATGTTTTTTTTACATCAATTAGTCTCCTTATTCTATGCATTAAAGTATTAAGGTAAGATTTTCGAAAACTGAATGGTTTATACAATATTTTGTAATTTATGTAAAAAAGTTAGAATTAGAAGCCTTATAACTCGAAAAGTTAATGAAAAAGTATTTTATTTTAGTATTTTGGAAAGCTCTTCGAGATAGGCTACAAGAATATGCAAAGAAAAATAGTGTTCCATTTGGGATATTAAATGTGATCTTATGTAACCTTCAAACAACTATGCAAGGTCAAATAACACCATCTTATGTTTCCCTTAAAGTTATAAAACTTTTGTATAAAACATTTTTCCCAAAAATATTTTATTTTTAAGTTAATCGACTATATAATTTAAAATTTAACACCCTGTATATTATTTACATATACTTTTATCTTTGTAATAATCTTTGTAATAACGCAATATCAATAATGTGATATATATAATAATGAAACATAATATTGAATAATCAAATAATATTATTAAAAATTAAATAAGATAAAGTAATTAATTTAAACAACAAAATGAAATGATAATTAAGCTAATAATCTATTTAACAATTAACATTTAGAATCTAAATTAATACAATTGTCGCTCGTATATTGAAAACAAAGTGATAAATATAAGGCCAACTTATCGAGCTGAATATTCGAGATGTTCAGTCAACTACCATTTATTACATGTATAAATTATAAAACTACAGTCATTATATTAAACCTAACGCAAATTACAATCATTCTATAAACGTTTCGACCGCACGCGGTCTTCTTCAGTATAATTATTGAAATATAAATTCTTACAATTCACATAATATCGAAATTTAATTATAGTTATTCAGAATCAAGAGTTTTTGAGCAATTAACGCGTGTTTCAATCCGTCCTGTCCAACAATGTTCGCCTCGATATGATCCCTGATTTTGTTCAGATCTCGGATAGTTTCATCGTTAATATGCGAGAAATTAACCCGTTCCGTAGGCGCTGCGATTAATAAAAAATTACCGATCAACGTATGTCCAAATTATAATATGCATCCCCTACAATTGGTAGTATGCTTACCTATCATCGTTCTTCTTGACAATTTTGCTACTTATTAACAGTTATTAAGGATGACACATAACAAACCAACAATACAGAAAGACAGCTCATTTTAAACTCTACTTGATCGGAGAGCGTGCGTGTTTATATATGATCTAATATCTATGTTTTACTCGTTAATGTCCTATTTGTCCTATTATTATTTCTTGTTCGCTAATATATCCAAAATATCAAAATACGACTCGCTAAGTAACTCAGTATCTTTGTTTAAATTTAGTCCATTTTTTTGTTCCTTGATATGTAGCATCTCAGAAATGAGTCTTTTATAATAATTATTTTCGTTGTCCATGATCTTAACATTGTCCCAATTAAAAGTATGATGTTCATTTATTATGTGTTCAGAAATTACTGAATGTTTCGTTGAGTCCAACCTAATATTATTTTTATGTTCTTTTATTCGCGTCTGCAATTGCCTCTTTGTTTGGCCTACATAAGATGCATTACAATTATTGCAACTGATCTTATAAACCACATTCGAATTGCATGGATGTTTAGTTTTATCTTTCTGCGCTTTAATAATATTATCCAGTTTGTTGAGACATCTATACCCTACCATACAATTTTTATTTTTTACCGAGGAAACAATCATTTCTGAGATCCCATCTATATATGGAATGACAAAGAATTTTTTATTGACCGAGTCATTTCTTATACTTTTTGTTCTTTCTATGTTGGCCTGTCTCTCTATAATGCTCCCCTTAGATATGATGTGTTCTATCCGATGATTAATTTTGTTAAAAATCAGATCAAGAGGGTAACCATTGCTTCTGAGTATATTAATAATTAACTCCAAATTTTTATTAAAAAATAGTGGATGTGATAGCAATAGACATCTGTCTACAAGGTTATATATTATTCCAATTTTGTGGCATAATGGGTGGTTTGAATAAAATGATAACGTCCTTCCTGAGAAGGTTTCTTTTGATACCAGTCTATATATATTTTGTTATTAATAATTTTAAGTGATAAATCTAAGAAATTCAAGCTATGATTAACCTCTTGTTCGACCGTGAATTTAAGTCTTTCATGATAGTTGTTAAAATTATTCACAATCTGAGTCATATTAGTCATAGAGGTGGCCACTATTATGTCATCCACATAACGAAAATAAAACAAACATTCCAAATTCAACGCTTTGAGAACCGTATCCTCAAGATCTTGCATAACCAGGTCTGCAATAATTGGTGATAACGGTGACCCCATAGGGGTCCCAAACGTCTGTTTATAAATTATGTCATCAAATGTAAAATATGTAGAAGTCAATATGAATTTTATACCCCCCAAAAATTCGTTTTTCGGTATTTTAGTATTTATTCCAATGTGATCCCATCTATCGTTAATACCGTCAATCGCAAGATCCAGAGGAACGTTCGTAAACAAAGACACCACATCCAAGGAAAACATCACCATTGTTGGACAGGACGGATTGAAACACGCGTTAATTGCTCAAAAACTCTTGATTCTGAATACTATAATTAAATTTCGATATTATGTGAATTGTAAGATTTATATTTTAATAATTATACTGAAGAAGACCGCGTGCGGTCGAAACGTTTATAGAATGATTGTAATTTGCGTTTAGGTTTAATATAATGACTGTAGTTTTATAATTTATACATGTAATAAATGGTAGTTGACTGAACATCTCGAATATTCAGCTCGATAAGTTGGCCTTATATTTATCACTTTGTTTTCAATATACGAGCGACAATTGTATTAATTTATTTTTAATATACGCTGGCCTTACAATGCGTCAATTTAACACAAAACGGACTGATTACTATTTTAATTTTAATTTTATTCATAGAGTTTTTGGAAGAATAACCGCAGATTATTTAAACAATGGATTAATGCGAATTACTTGTTAATAAGAGCAAGAGCAAAATTGGAATTTTTAAGAAATTGTAAAAATGGCGATATTTTTCCTACACATTTAGAAGGTTTTTGCCGCATTAAATTTAACGTTTTCATCACAGATCGATCAGAAGACTAGATAGTATGTTGTACAAATTCAAAACAAATGCGATGAGCATTGAAATCTTTGATTTGCATAGACAGGTAGAGTCATTACAAAATAGGATTTTTCATCTCACCAGCGGGTTATTTAATCGTTTACCTGTACTCGCGTGGAATAGAATTTTCGAACATCATAACATTGCTTTTAAAATTGCCACAACAGATTGGTTACTGCACACAAAAAGAAATTCAATTGGCTTAAGAGAAAACAACACTATAAGTATATCAACAGCATCAAACCTATAGATATACATTGTTCTTTACATTTTGAAACTTCACAACCGACGAAAATATCACAAAATTCTCTCAGGGCAATCACTAATGATGCCAAGGAGATCAATATACACATAGAAGCCAATAAATTTCTCAATGATACAATTAACCCTTTGGAAAATACTAATAAAAAATGGTTTGTTAATCTTTCCAACACAGACATTCCGCCTAACGTTTCTAATCTGTTGCAAATGGGTGATAAATTCTGTCTTCCGAATATTAGTAAAAAAACAGCGATACATGAATTCATCAAGGACATAGAGAGTAATAGCAAACGAAATAATATTAATAATCTCACTACGATCAGAAATATCGCGGTTCCAAAATTTGCACAACTTCTGAACACGAAGGATAAAAATGACGGTAAGTCAACAAAAATACTTGGTGCACACAGAGATTTAATAAAATTTTGTAAAGACAATCCGAATGTTCTATTCACACGCGCGGACAAGGGTAATGCTACGGTGGCAATGGAAGATCTCATTATATTAACAAAATGGAAAACGTTTTAAAATGATGTCAACACTTACACTATTGTTATAAAAAAAATAGAGAACGATTTGATGATTTGTTGGAAGAAGATGGCTTAAGGAAGAGTTATATTTCAAAAAAAAAATTTTTAAAAAATTAAATTGGTATGTCTCTCCTTCCAAAGCGTAGGTTTTAACCAAAAACCCAAAAAGGAAAAAATATATTAAAATCTTTTTTTCCCAAGGTTTTGAAGCCTTTCCCTGGGTTCTTTTTTAAAAAAACATTTAAACTCCCCTCCCAAAGCGAAAAGTCAATTAATAATTTTTATTTTTCGCAATTTTTGGAAAAAAGTTTGATAAAAGGGATGGGATTTTTTCCTTGGTGGGTTTTCTTTTTTACGAACTTTTCCTCGGATCTTGGTTTTGACGGTATTAACGAAGAGGGATCCTTTGGAAAAATTAAAAAATCCCAAAAAAAAACAATTTTGGGGGGGGTATAAAATTTATTTGATTTAATTTTTACTTTGAGAAAATTTTAAAAAACAACTTTTGGGCCCCCAGGGGTCACCTTTCACCAATTATTGAGCCCTGTTATGAAAAATTTGGGGGATCGGTTCTAAAAACGTTTTTTGGAATGTTTTTTTTATTTTCGTTATGGGGTCCCCCTAAAGGGGCCCACCTCAGATAATTGACTCGATTGAAAATTTAACAACTATCATAAAAAGATTAAAAGGGTCGAAAAGATTTAACCATAGCTTGATTTTTTAGTTTTACATTAAAATTTTTAAATAAAAAATTTAAAATTTAGACTTTCAAAAAAAACCCCTTTTCAGGGGGACTTTACCCTTTTATTCAAACCACCCTTACCCCAAAAAATTTGGGGAATAATATTCCCTTGTAGCAGATGTTTGCTATACACCATTTTTTTAATAAAAATTGGAGTTTTTTAAAAAAAAGAAGGTTCCCTTTTGTTTGTTTTTAACAAAATTTTAATAAATGGTTTAAAAATCTTTTAAAAGGGGGGGAGCATTTTTAAGAGCCCACCAAATAGAAAGAAAAAAAGTAAAGAAAGTGGTAAATAAAAATTTTTTGCTTCCAAATATAAGGGGGATCTAAAATGATTTTCCTCGGAAAAAAAAAAAATTTTTTGGTGGGTATAATGTCTAAAAAAAGGAAATTTAAAAATTAAAAGGCAAAAAATTTTAAAACAAAAAAACCAGCAATTAATGTGGTTTATAAGATCTTGCAAAATTAATGACTTGTGGCCAAAAAAAGGGGGCAATTGGGGACCGGGAAAAAAGAAAAAATTTATATTAGGTTGGACCAACGAAACTTTCAAATTTTAAAAACAAAATAAAAACATCATCTTTTAAATTTGGGACAAGTTAAGTATGGAAAAGGGGAAAAAATTTTTATAAAAAATTACCTTTTGGGGTTTTTTATTTAAATTTCCCGTTTTTTTTTAAATATTTTAAAACCCCACAAAAACTGATATTAATTGTGTAAAAGGGTTTTTATTAAATTTGAGGGGGTTTAACCTTTACCCGAAATCATCAACAAAACCCAAATTTTGGCCCTTATTTTTTTTTCGGTTTTTCCCTAGGATAATTTTTTTAAAATTGGGGAATTTTTTATTATGGAGTTTAAAAAACCAGCCGATTTTTTCAAACGTTTTTTTTTTTAAAGATTTTTTTAAATGAGGCTAAAAAAATGTTTTGAAGATGGGAATTTTCCCTTTAAGGGTTTTCGTAACGTACAATTTTGAATGAAGTTTAGTATTTTGAACCCCCAGCAAAAGCATTCTTTTTGTTTTGGCCGGGGAAAGGGGACAGGGGGATTTCCCAAGTTGGCCCAAGGAAACAACCGAAGGAGGATTACGGGTTTATTTTTAATAAAAGGGCGTTTATGTTTTCCAAGACAAATCCCCCCAATTTTAGATCAGATAGTGTTTTATACAAAAAATTGATGTTTAGTTATCAAAAGGGCCTAAAAATTACAGCAGCTTTTTAAGAAGTATTTCTTTTTTAAAGGGCCGGGGAAAAAAAATTTGCCCCTTTGGTTTACATCCCATTTGGGGATTTTAGGAATTATGCTTTTAAATTTAATTTGTCCCCTATGGCTTCTGGAGAATACTTTTTTTGACTACCACTTAAAAGGCCGTTGAAAAATTATCTGCTTTTTGGTAAAAAATTTTTAAAATTTTTCAAAAACCCAAATGGAATTCGCACAAAAAAAACCCAAAAAAAAGGGGGGATTTTTAAATTATGGAAAGCAAAGGAATAAAGTTTAAATTTTTTATATACGGGTTCCCGGGCAGCACCCAAATAAAATTTTTAAGAAAAAATTATATTTAATTTTTCCTAACTTACACGTAAATTACCCAGAACTTGTCTTCAAAGATTTACATAAAATTTAACTACCCGCAAGTTTTGATTTTCTTTTTCTTTAAAAAACTTTTGAAGAATTATATGGCTTTTCCAGAACTACCCAACAAATTTTTATAAACTCGTGCATCCGTAGAAATGTTAAAAAAATTTAAATTGATAATTTTTTGGCTTTTTTTAAAAAGAAAACCATATGCAAATATTTAAAAAAAAATTAATTTGAAAAAACAGAAAAAACCTTTAAAAGTCATACGGGATGTATTTAAAAAGAAATCAACTCACCCTACAAAAAATTTTTTCATCAAATAAGAACGGAAATATTTTAGAATCGCCCCGAGAGAAATTTTAAAAAAAAAAAAAATCTTCTCTCACCGTACTGGCAAAATTTTTTATTCAATTTACCCAAAAAATTTTTTGACCCTTTTTTTGGGCCTATTTAAGTGATCTAGAAACATAGAACGGATTAGTACATTAAAAAAAAAAACAAAATTTTTTCACTAAAATATTACAAAATGATAAAAAAAAACGAAGCGAGGAAATTTTTTGGAAAATTAAAAATAAAATTATAATTCTAAGAGTCAAAAAAGAACATAGTGTCGGTTTTTTAAAAAACCCGGGCAAGACCTTAGACGAGTTATTTGGGGAAAAAAAACCCACCTTTTTTTATTGTGGGCCGTGATTACTTTAAATTTTTCAGTATCCCCTTTTTTAATTAATAGGTTTTTTATTTTTCCCTTTAAAAAAGAACATTTCAAAGGGGTTTTTTTTTAAAGGGTTTTTTTCAATATGCAAGATAACAAGGAAGTCCAGTCCAAAAAACGTGGGTCGAATTCAAAATTTTATGTTTGGGTGATAAATTTAAAAAATTACCGAATTTAATTTTTATGTGCTTTAAATGTTCCTTTAACGTGTTTCACAGGGGGTCTTTTTGGGTTTTCCGATTTTATGACACGGTTTTCAATCCCTACAATTAAATTTTTTAAAAAACTTGTTTTTTTTTTCTGTAGGCAGTTCCCTTTCCGAGGTGATTTAAATGATTCGGGGTTTTTTGGAAACCCTTTTGAAAAAAAACATTAAATCCCTTTTTTTTAAAAATTTGATTTTACAAGCCCCGTATTAAAATAAGGAGTGAAAGGAAAAAGGAGGGAAATTTAAAAAAATTTTGCTTTTATTACTCGATTAAATTTTGTTTTATGTTTTTAAAAAATAACCTTTTTTTTTTAACCCCCCCCGACGATTACATGTTTTGGAAAGGGAATATTTAACAAAATTGTTTTACGATATTAATATTCTCGTCGTGAAAAATGGGTCCTTAGTAAAAGAATGGCCCCTGATCTACCAAAATTAAAGATTGTGTTTTTTTTATATTTAAAAGGGGTTTGGTTTGGGGAAAAAAAAAATTTATTATTTTGGGTTTGAACAAGTTTCTTTCCTGTACCCAATTTTTTCAAAACTTTTTCCCTTTTTACCCAGAGATCGTTGTATTCAAAAATTAAGACCCTTTTTTGGGAAAAAGGGAAAACTTATTCAAGGGCCCTTTTTTATTACCCAAAGCTTTGGGAAATTTTTGGGTACATTTAAAAAAGAAGGGAAATAAAGGCCCTTAAAAGATGTTTTAAATTTGAAAAATATAAAAGTTACCATATTTAAGATGACCAAAAAATGCCCGTTTTACCAAATCCCCCCAGGGTTTTTATAATTTCATTTATTTTTATACGAATGGCACAAGAAAAATTTTTTTGCCCTTTTTTGAATTTTTAGGAGGGCTTTTAAATTGTTCCCAAAAAATTGGGTTTAATTCGAATTTAAAAAAGGTTGTTTGGCCCAAATTTTACTAACAACAAAACGTTTCCCAAAAGGCGTGAAATTTAGGGGGAAAACCCCCAGAAAAATACATGGATAGAAATCCCAATTTGGCAAATTTTATGCAAAAGCCCGTAAGCAATCACATATTCTTTTTTTTTTTAAAATATATGCAAGGGTTTTAAAAAAATGTATATAATTTTTTTGATTTTCAAAATTTTGGAAGAAAAAAAGAAAAAAGAGAGAGGAGAAGGGAGAGAGAGAGAGAAGGAGTTGCCAAACATTTAGAACGCGGTTTTATTGATTAAACAATGTATGTAATTAGATATAGTTCACGTTAACCCTTTATATTTTAAAATTTCAAAACTATTTTAAAATATCTTTTTTATTGATTTAAAAAGCCAGTTTTTAATATGCCCCCCATAAATTTAAAAAAATTATAAATTATATAGGGGGCTCCCGAAAAACCCATAAAGCTTAAAGGGGGGTCTCTAACCCAAATTTTGGGGGATGATTTTCCCAGCAAAAAAGTTGGAAAAACAAGAATTTTCCCAGTTATAAACAATTTTAAAAAAAAACGGAAATTTTCCCCCAAAATTTTTTGGAGGGGGAAAAAGGGTTTAAAATAATTTTTCTTCAGTCAATTTTTCCCGATGGAAATTTACTTTAATTTAAAAAATTTTAAATTTTTTAAAGGTTTTTTTCCCAAAAAAACAAATGACAAAAATTGGAATTTTTCAAAAAAATGTGACCTTTTATACGTCTTTTTAAACATTGATTAAAAATTATTTCTAAAGAACCCCAAAGTATAAAATTAATGTATTTTTAAAAAATACAATGAAGCAATTATTTAAAAAAATGTTTTATTTTTTTTTTAGCCAAAAAATTGAATTAGGGGAAAAAAAAGAAAATTAAATATAAATTAAAAATATTTTCAAAATATTCCATATTTATAAATTGTTTTAAATATTGTATTTTACAGCATCTCACAAAGCTTTCCCAAAGATTTGTAATAAGAAAATTATAAACTTAGAATTAAAAATAAATTCTTTTGAAAGGAATCAAAAATTTCTTTTAGAAAAGTTTTCAATTGCAAATTTTCATGGAAGAGAGACTGTGGATTTTTCAAGATTACCTTTAAAATCGAGATGATCTTCAGGCAGTGGAGATAAAATTAAATAATGACTCATTTTTAAATCGAAATCAGAGGTAAGTCAAATTTTTTATTATTTCAATTTTATAAAATGTCTTTCAAAAAAAGAAAGACACGCTTAGTAGAAAAAATAATATATTGTACGATTAATTAAAAAAAATAGATGAATAAAACAATTAGTATATAAGGTTAAAAAATTTAAGTGCACAGGCACCGGTGTTTCTTGGATAAAACCAAAACTAAACGCGATTTCGATCTCGATTCGAGATTCTAACGAAACGAACAACCTAACGATTTTCTTTTGTCCATTAGAATCCAAATTGAGATCGCGAATTGCGTTTAGTCTTTGTATATCTAAGAAACACCGGTGCCTTGTGTGCACATAAATTAAGTTTCGTAAAAATCTTAAATTTCAACGAAATTCCGCACTACCAACCGCGTATAGTCTCTGTATTGCTTCGTTTTTTACATATTTTAAAAAATAATTACTTAGAATAAATTTTTTAAGTACAAAGTAATTTTATATAGAATACTTTAAAAATATTTTCAAATATATTCCACATTAATACATTGTTATACAAATATAATCTTTTGTAAAATTTTATAACGCAACTTTTATAATTTTAGATCAAAAAAATTTGATTCAGTGACAAGTCAAGATGTAAAAACTTCTTCTTACGGATAATGAAAAAAATTGTTTCTAAGAATTAGCAGTGCAATACAGTTGGTATGGAGCAAAAAAAAAAACAAAATTTTTCGCAGTTAAATATCTGCAAAATAATCATGTGTAAGTAATAAATAATAGAAAGTTTTATGAATTAAATTTTATTACTTGTATTTTTTGTATTCTGTTAATTAATTAAATTATTTTATAAGTTGAATAAGATAATATTATTCCCATACGAATATCCATTTAATAATATTTAATATTTTATTTTTTTAATTAAACAAACGAAATATAAAAGTTGACTTTTAAAGATTTTTTATAAGTTTTTTATTTTAATTATTTAAATTAATCTAAAATATTTCTTTTTCAATGTTATTAATAAAAAATTATTTTTAAAAAATGTTTTTTAGGGATAAGAAAAGTACACAAGAATGCTACAACGAAACAAAAATTTCTAATCCCATAAAAAATATGGCACACACGCGAAAGAACGCCTACAAAAGCAAAAAACCGATAAATTTTTTAATTTTTGGGTTTATCAGGAGCGCGGTAGTGTCTCCGGCCATGTTCAAACCCTAAAAGACCTTAAAAGACACTACAATTCTCCTTTCCTGCCACCATCAAATCCATTTTTTGGGGGTGTAAACTACTAAAATATAAAAAATTTTGAATTGCACTAACATAACCTGAAAGGGGCATCGCCACGGTAATTTGACCAAGAAAAAAATAAAATCGGTCAAACCGTTCCCGGGGATACAACGGTCAAAAAAATGACGTTTTCATGAAAAAAATTAAGGGAAACTTTGTCTTCTTCTTCTTCTTTTCTTCTTCTTTCTTCTTCTCTCCTTTTTTTTTTCTTCTTCTTCTCTGTCCGCGATAAATCTCTTCTCCCTTTTCACTCACCCCTCCCCCAAATTCCCCCCCCCTTTTTCCCCCCCAAAATTTTCCGCCCCCCCCCCCACCCCCCCCCCCCCACCCCCCCACCCCCCCCCCTTTTTTCCCCCTTTTTTTTACCTCTTCGTCCTTCCTTTTAAACCCCTTTTCACCATTTTTCGCCCCCCACCCCTTTTGCCCCTTTTCCCCCTCCTTTCATTCTCTTCATTTTCCCCCCTTTATTCCCTCACCCCCCCGCCCCCCCACCCCTTTTTTCCCTTTTTGCCCTTTCACCCTTTCCCCCCGCCCCCCTCTTTTGCCTTTTCACCCCTTTCGCCCCCTTTTTTACCCCTTTATTTCCCCTAAACCCCCCCTTTTTGTTTCTCCTCACCCTTTTCATTTTCTCTCCCCCAATCTTTAACCCTTTTGGGGGTTTTTTTTTCCCACCCCCCCTTTTTGCCCCCCCCCTCTTTTTCCTCTTTCCCCCCCTTTCTCCCTTTTTAACTTTGCCCTCCCCCCTTTTTATTTTTTCCACCCTCTTTTACCCTCTTTCGTCCCCCTTTTCCCCTTTTCCCTTTTCCCCCCCCCTCTTTCCCCTATTTATTTTTTCCACCCCTTTCCCCCTTTCCCCCTTTTCCCCTCTTTGGTCCCTCCCTCTTTCACTTTTTTCCCCCTTTCTTTTCCCCCCCTCTTCCTTTTCGACCTTTTCCCCCTCTTTTGTCCTCTCTCCCCCTTTTTTTCGTCCTTTTTCCCCTCTCTAATTTTTTTACTCTCGTACGCCTTTTTCCCCCTTTTTTTTTTTTTTTTCCCCCCTTTGGCGCCTTTTCCCCTCTTTTCTTACCCTTCGTCCCCTCACCCTTTCCCCAAAAAAAACTTTTTAAAAAAGAAAAGGTAAACCCTTTTCAAAAAAGGTCCTAAAAAAATTTAAACCCCTTTGTACAATAAAAATAAATTCCGTAATTCCAATTTTCCAAAAATTTTTTAATATCAAAAAAGGATTTTTTTCAATAATGGGAGTAGAGGGCAAAAACAAACCTACGTTTGCTTTTTTTTTGGTTTTGGTTCTTAAACAAAAAAAAAAATTAAATGATTTAAATTAGCCCCTTTTAAAAATTAAGAAACTTATATCAAAAAACGTTTAGGGTAGAACATTTAAATTTTCCCTCCCTTTTCAAAAAAAATTTGAAAGGTATTTTCCCCCCCGGGAAAACCTAAAATTTAATCACGAGTTCCCCCTTCCCTCGTTCGAGGTTCCCGGAATCAAAAATGTTTTTGGGAAAATTTTTGGTAGTTTAAAAAAGGATAAGGTTTAAAATTTGTTAAAAAAAAATCCTCATTCTAAAAAAATTTGTCTTCCCCCGTCATCTAAAAGTTTTTTAAAAAGGGGAAATTGCAGGAAAAAATATAGGATTGTCGATGGGGAAAGCGACCAATTACGAAAAAATAGGGGGTTTTGGGAATTACCCCCCTTGAATTTTAAAATGTTAAAAAAAAAAAAATAATAAGGATAAACCGTTTTAAAAAACTACGGTTTTTTTTAAACAAATCACTAAAATTCGGTTTAACATCATTTTACCAAACCCTTTAACGAAAAGGGGAATCGTAACGAATCTGCATTAAGTTTTTAAAAAATGGTAAAAATTGAAGTTTTCCAATGGAAATCTTAAAAATTTCGGATGTCATTTTTTCCCTGTTTATATCCTGATGGGGGCAAGGACACGAGAAAAAAACTTTGTTTTCCGGAAAAATTTTTTTATTAAAACACGTTGAGGGCGAAACTATAATTTTTCTTTAATCGGCAGTTCTTTTTTCCTTCCCCAAGATGTTTCCCCACATTTAAAAGTGGTATCTATTTACGATGATGGTTACAACCCAAAAAGAGATACCTGCGGGAAAATACTTGAACGAATTAATTACAATTAAATCAATTTTAAAAGGGGAATTTCGAAAAATTAAAAAATACGGCCCCTTTTGGGGGCAAAAACCCCCCCAAAAATTAAAATGCTACTTTGCTTAGCCACACGGGTTTTTGACATTGATCCTATAAGGAAAATTTCCGTTTGGGTGAAATTTAAGATAGAAAAAACGAAAAAGAAATTAACGAACAATCGTTTTACGATTTGTATTTCTAGTTTCATGTGTATAAAATTCAAACCCAGTTGATTTTATTTTTTTGTCCGAACCAAAGGAAAGGTTTTCATTACTTCGGGTGACGGAATTTCAAGAAAAAGTACCCCCCACAGCATTGTATGTTTTGGAAAAAGATGCTCCAGTTTTGGGAAAATCGCCGGATGAAAAGTTGAAAAGTTTATTCAAAAATCGAAACGTTGAAATTCCGGATGAAAAGTTTTCCCAATTTGTACGAAGGTAAAAAGTGAAAAAATCATAAACATAACTCTTTTTGGCATGCTACGAAAAAAGGAAACTAATATTACAAAAGTGGGGTTCGATTTTCCTGGGCCTTTTTAAAAAAATTTTTTTTAAAACGTTATCATTCGATGGGGGGTAAAAAAATTTTTACGCAGTAAGAGCAGTTGTACATCTTCCTCGCAAGGAGTGGGGAAAGGTTTAAAAATGATTATAAACCGTCTATAAAAAATTTGCCTGGGGGGGAAAAAATTGGAATAAATTTTTAGAAAAAATAATTTTTTTAAAAACCCTTTTAACAATACCCAAATGGAAAAATTTTCAAACGATTAAAAGATGTTCGAAAACCTTGGGGCCCAAACGTGGAATTTTCCCCAAGCTTTTATTAAATAACAGAATGCGGTGTTTGGGGAAAGGGGAACCCCTATTGGGGAAACCCTTGTACGGTACGGAAAGTACCAGGTAAAATGGGTCGATTTTAATGGGGGAGAAATAAAAAAAAATTTAAAAATTTTTAAAAAAAATTTTAAACTCTCGAAAAAAATTCTACGAATATTTATTTTTCGCACTCACGATGTTACACCCAAATCCCCTTTTAGGAATTAAAAACATTGAATTTGTCCCCTTTTGCCAGTTGGAAATTTTCAAAAAAAATTTTAAATAATGACGAAATAAAAATTTTCAAACGGAATGGGTTTTTTTTAAAAAACAAAAAAAAAGGGTTTTTTAATTAACCCCTTTTCGTTAATAAAAATTGAGGGCCCAAAAAACTTTTCTCCTGTTCTTTGTTAAAAACCCCTGGGAGATTTGGGTGAACTAAAGGTTTTCTTTTGAGACTTAAAAGGATCCTTTAAAGGGGAATTAGAGCCCCTTTTTAAGGGGGGAAAGAAATATCACGAAGGCGAAAAATAAGAAAGCTTTTGAAATTGCGAATTAATCGGGAAGCGCGAAAAAGATCTGAAAACAGCAGACGAACAAAACCATAAAGAGGAACGGAAATTTTTTTCCGATAAAGCTACGCGCAAAAAAAATTTTTGGAAATTTGGAAATTAAACCCGATTTTTTACCCAAAGGGCGAATTTAACAAAACCCCAAAAAAATTTTTGATGGATATCCAATTTTCAAGAAAGAACAGATTTGGCCCCCTTTCAAAAAGGAGGGGTGGTAAGGGAAAGTTTTTTAATTAAAAAGATTAAAAAATTGGAAAAAGAAAAATTTTAAAAAAAAAAGCTGCCAACTGCCCCACGGGATCGCGCTTTAAAACGAGGTTGCCTCCAAAAATTTTTAAAAAAGGTTAGTCTGAATCTACAAAATAACGAAAAAAGTAAAAACTGGTTTTGAAACTTTGAGGAAAATTAAAAGAATGTCGAATATTTATAAACAAAAGGGAAATTTCTTTTTACAATGAATGAGGTTTTGAACGACTTTTTCATGATGGGAAAACCCATGTGGTTTGTCACGGGGAAGAAAAATTGAAGGCCCTTTTTAAAAATTTCAACAACTCATTAAAGAAACGGAGACCCCTTTAGATAAAAAATCGACGAAATTTATTTCATCTGAACTGCCAAAAAATCAACCCCCCAAAAAAGGGTTTTTGAAAATTTTCGACGTCGAGGGTTTATTCAAAAAAACTTTTTGATATGCAAATTATATTTGGGGAAACCAAAAGTATAGACGGGAAAAAAAAATGGGCCTTTCAATCCCCATGCGTTTCGGGGGTTTCGCCAAAATTAAAATTCAAGTGCTTTTCTTGGTACGATTAGGCAACAAATCGAAAAAAAAGCACAATTTTGATTGATGCTATTGCGCTTGGTTTTAAAACTTTAAAATTTTGCAACATTCAGGGTTTTAAAAGATTGTGGGAAAAACGTTCGAAGAAGCCCCCAAAAAGAGGTTTCGGAATTTTTACGGCTCAATATCCCCCTTTTTCCCGACCCCCAATATTTTTTAAAACTCAAATAAAGACAAAAACTTTTTCCCTCAAAAAAAAATGTTTTTTAAGTAACTAAGGGAAGCATTTTTTTGTTAAAATTACCTTTAAATTCACTTTAAAAAGGAAAAAAAGGTTTTCACTCTAAAAATTTTGTTTAAATGAAAAATTTTCAAATGGGAAACAAAAAGGGCAATTGTAAAAAATGTAAAAACCCCGTGTTAAAAAAAAAAAACCCCGGGAACGAATACCTTTTCCGTCGTAGTAATCTTAAATTTATAATTTTGAAACGGTGCTTCTAAAAAAATTATAACAATCGGATTCCCCCCGTCCCGACGAGTAAATCACTTTTAAAAAAAAAGTAAAGCTAATAAGCGCTATATTTCAAAAAGATAAAAAAAAAGAATCGTGGTCCTACACTGTTGTTGAAGCTGACACAAAATTGGAAGGATTTTTCTAATGAAGGGAAAATTTCAAAAAAAAAAGGCCCCCAAAGGACACGGGTTTTCTATTTTTTTTTAAAAACAATTAAAAAAATGGGCTTTAAAATGCCGTAAAGACATTTAAAAAAACAATGTTCTAGGCTGTAAAAAATTCCGTAAGCGCCAAAAAAAAAATCGGTTTTTCTGGCGCTTTTTAAAAGCTGCTGAACCTGCATTAAAAAGGTGCCAAAAAGTTCTTTTAATTTTCCCCGGGTTCAGACATTTAAAAAAATATCCAAAAAAAATTTCAGGGGGGAAAAAATGATGTCGTGTTTAAAAAAAAGGGGGCGAAAAAAATATTGGTTGGGTTTTTTACAGAAGGGCATGGAGGGGCCCTTTTTTATTTTCAAAATTATACAATTTAAAATTTTTCGTTTTAAGGGGAAAAATGTCAATGTATCGTTTAAAAATTTTACAATTATACAAACTATACATATTATTTTAAAAAAATAATATTTCTTTAAAAAAATTATTATTTTTTTTATGTACATAATACCAAAAATTTTAATTTTTGAATGTTTGCATAAATTTTTTATTTACAAAAGGGATTGATAAGAACGAAAATTATTTTTTTTGTGGGGCCTTTTAATTTTAAAAAGCTGCTCTATATACTGTACTTTTAAAAAAAGGGGAATCCTTTAAAAAAAAAAAAAAAGGAAAAGGGGCAGGGCCTTTTTTAAAAGAAGGGGGCCCCCAAAATTTAAAAGGGTCTAATAAAAATTTCACAAAAATAACTGATTTTATTCAATCCGTTCCCAAAGGAAAGTAGTAAAAAGTATATTTCTAAATTTAGTAATAAAATTTAAAACCTGAAAAGTAATGGAAAATTTTTTCCAGGTTTTAATTCACATTAAATCCCCACATAAAGGAAAAATGATTTTAAAATTATTCTAGAAAAAAGGCGATTTTTTTTTAGTGCAAAAAATATAATGTCGTTTTAGAGATTTGATTTGAAATTTTTAGCCCTACAATGAAAAAAAATTGTCGGAATTCCCAAGTACCAATTTTTAAAAATCAAAAAAAACAGGGGCCCGCTCTCAAAAAACCCCTGATGTTTCCATGTCTTTAAAATAAGTCGAAGCTCTTACAAAAAATTACTACAACTTTTTTTAAAAAAAAAAAGTATTTTATTTAAAAAGATTGATTGAAAAAGGATTTAAAGTTTTTTTAAAAAGCTTACACAACAACGAAGTGAAATAAAAAAAAAATATACAATACCTTTTCTTCTGTGTTTTTGAAGAAAATTGTAAGGAAAATAAACCCTTCATTTTTAAAACCCATTTTTATTACTTTTAAAAGTCAATTTTTATAATTTTTTTTTTAAATAATTTTAAAAGATATTTATTTTTCACTTAAACTAATAATTAAAATTTTAAAATTTTTTTTTGTATATTCGGGCAAAAAAACAAAAAATTTTTAAACGTATAGCTTTATTGTTTGGAAAGAATGTAATTTAAAAAATTTTTTTAACCCCCTTTTGAGCAACAAGGCAAAGTTTTCTGATAAATAACTTACTCCCTGAAATAGGGGATAACACAAATCGGAAGTTGATACAAAAATTTTTTTTTTCTAGAAAGTTTTGGGGGGTTTTTTTTTAAAAAATTTTACACTTTTTTTCCAATTTTTTCACCCTCGAAAGTTTTTTGAGAGCAGGCCCCAGGGTTTTTTTCCTGGTTTTTTAAAAATTGGTATCTGGAATTCGAGCAATTTTTTTTCTTGTCGGGCTAGTATAAATTTAAATAAAAATTTTAAAAAAAGATATTAAAAATTTTTCACTAAAATAACATATCGCCCCTTATTTTAAATTTTAAATTTTTAATCTTTTTTTTCTTAAATGTAGTATATTCTGTAAACTTCACCGGGGAAAAAATATCACAGTTACTTTTCATGGTAAAATATTATTACAAAAATTTGATTTTATCACTTCGTACTTCCCCTTTGAAACTGGCACCTTAAAAAAAATTCGTTCTTTTCGTTTTATTTTAAATTAAAATGTTAAAATTTTGTTTTCCCCTTTTTTTAACATGGCCTAAATTTTTTTAAAATTTTTTAATTTTTTTGGAATTTTTTTTTTTTTCCCTTCCATTTTCCCGATTTTTTTTTTTGCTTTGCCTTCCTCCCCCACTTTTCCCGGGGCCTTTTCCTTTGTCCTTTTTTCTTTTTTTTCTTTTTTTCCACTTTTCACTTCAAACCTACTTTTTTAAACCCCCCTTTTTTTTTCTTTTTCCCCCCTTTTTCCCTTCACCCCTTCCCTTCACTTTTTTTCCTTCCTTTTGCCGGGGTTTTCCCCCCGTTTTTGGGCCCGTGCCCAAATTTTTAAAAAAAACTTTTCCTTTCATTTTACTCCGGTTTGTCCCCTTTTTGTCTTTTATACTTCCTTTTTTTTTCCCCCTTCCTTTTTTTTTCACGCTTTTTCCCTTCTCATTTTTTACTTTTGCCCACTTTAAACTTTTTCACTTCCACCTTCCACCCTTTAAAAACGGGGGAAACCCAAACTCCGTTTTTCTTACTTTCCCTTTTTTTCCTTTTTTAATGGGGTTGTAAAAGCCTATTTTTGTCACATTCACAGTACCTTTTAAAAAAAAAAATAGACATTTTCAAAAAAAAGGGGGTTTTCCCCCGTCTTTTATTTTTTAACATTTTAAAAGGCAGAATAAAAAAAAATATACAAATTTTTGGGCATAAAAATATTGATTTTTTTCCAAAACTAAAAAAAAAAAAAAAATTTTTTGCTTTCCTCAAAAAATTTTAAAACACTCAGAATTCTTTCCGGGTTGTAAAAAATTTTTAAAGGGAAATAAAGTTTTAAAAAATTTAAAAAATTTAAAAGTCAAAAAATCCCACTCCAAAAAATCTACAAAAACGTAATATAAAAAAACGAATGAAAAATTTTTCTCGGTTTTTTTTGTAAAACAAAAAAAAATTTGGACAGCTGTTTTAAAAAAAGCATAATTAATTTTAAAAAAAATAACAAAACCCCCCAGTAGTTCCCAAAAAATTAAAAACGGATCACGATACGATTGGAAAAATCCCCAAAAAATATTTTCCTTAAAAAAATTTTTTAAAAGATTTTTCTCTGAAACTATCATATTAACCAACTAATGGTTTTAAAAACAAAAAAAGGGCATAATTTTTTTGGGTCCCTTTTCCATTTTCCGGGTTTTTTTATTTTTAAAAAAACAAAACCAAAAAACTTGTTTGAAAAGCTTCCTCAAACCGGGGTTTTTTTCTCGGGTATTAAAAAATAGTTTTTAATAAAATTTTTTCAAGTTTTTTCAAAAAACAGCAGTTAAAATTTTAAAAAAAATGGGTTTAAACTACAGTTTTTTACATGTAATTTTTTAATTTTTTTTTTTTCCTTGACCCTGTTAATTTTTTTTTTTTACAAAATGAGAGGTTTTCGTTAAACATCCGGAAAATTTTTACAATAGTAAAACTTTTTTTCTTATAAAAAGTTAAAAAAAGGGGGGGCCAATAAGGGGCCATTTTTTTGGGGCCAAAAAGTTGCCGTTTTTTTCGAATTTTTATAAGTTGAGATCGGACTTTTCCCAAAAAACCCCCTTTAAAAACTTTTTCCCTTTGGGAAAAAATGAAAGTTTTTAAGGGCCTCAAAGTTAAAAGAAACCCAAGTAAAAGTTTTAAATTTTACGAATCTTTTTAAATTTTCTAAAAAATATTAAAAGGGATTTTATAAAATTCATTGTAATCTAAAATTTTATAATAATAATCTTTAAGTTCCCAGTAAAAATTTAATAAAAATATTCTCAATGGTAAAATTTTGAAAACCCAATCATTTATTTAAATAATTTTAAAAATAAAAATTTTTTGGTATCTTGCCCCCCTTTTAAAAAAATTATAAAAGTTACATAAAAAAATTTTAAAATTTTTAATACTTTCCCCAAACCCCAAAAAATTTTTTTTAAAAAATTTTAAAAAAAATTTACATCCAAAAAAGATAAAAATTTTAAACAAAAAAACAAATTCCCCGGGATCCCCCCCCCCAAAATATTCACCATTGTTTAATGAAAAAATTTAAATACCGAATAAGCAAGAAAAAATAGTAAAAAAAAAAATTTTTTCTCGACCGTACTGGCAAAATTTTTATTCAATCACAAGTTTCGACCCTTTTGATCCTTTTCAATTCAAAATAACTGGGGCAAGATTAATCATTAAAAAAACCAAAAAACTTCCAAACAATATTCAAAATGTTTTAAAAAAAAAAAAAACGAGATTTCTTGTAAAAAAAAAATAAAATTTAATTCTAAATGTCAGAACAAAAATAGTGTCGGTTTGCCCAAACGTCAAGACTCTTAGACGAGTTTTTTTTTGGGGGGACTAAAACCTTTTTTTTTTTTCGTAGAATTTTTTTGATTTCGGTTCCTTTTGAAAATTAAAGCGTTATTTTTTCCCCTTAAAAAAAAAAAATTTTCCGCGATTTTTTTTTCTTACGTTTTTTTTTCTATGCAAGTAAAGGTGAATCCAGTCAAAACTATCGAATTAAAATTTTTTTTTGCTGATAACTGTAAATTATTTGGGGGGATTTTGATTTGCAAAAAATTTCCTTTAAACGGTCAAAATGTCTTTTTTTTTTCCAATTATACAGTTGAACCCTTTTAAAAATTAATTTTTAAACTATTTTTTTTTTTTTTACTGTAGGGGGGCTATCTTTTTTCCGATGTGTTTAAAAAAAGATTCGGTTTTTTAGGAACTTTTAAAAACCAAATTAAATCCGTTTTTTTTAAAAATTTTCGAATCCCAAGCTTAAAAAAGGGGAGTAAAATGAAAAAATTTTTTTAACAAATTTCCTATTCTCGTTCATTCATGTTTTTTTTTTTTTAAAAAAAATTAAAACCTTTTTTTAACCCAAGATCTTTTAATTTTTTGGAAAGCAGGTTTTAAAATTTTTTAAAAATCTTTTAAAAATATTAATTTTCTTGTCGTGAAACTGGTCTTGATAAAAGAATCACGTGAACAAGTTAATAAATTTTGTTATTTTATTTTTTAAAAAAGGGGTTGGAAAAAAATTTTAATTCTTTTAACACGTTTCCTCCTTACCAATTTTTACAACTTTCCACTTGACCGGGAGTCCCTTTTTTTTCAAAAAAAAATTAAAAAATCCCTCATTTCCTCTCAAATGTAAAAAATTTTAAAAGGGGTGATAGTTTTTTAAAAAAATCAATTTTTTCATGGATTTTTGCTTTGAAAATAGCGAAAAATCGTCACTATCTATAATAAGTCGGGGAAATTTAAAACTAAGTTCCCTTTAAAACCGGTTTTTTAAAATCATCCTCATTTCTTTATCATTTTAAAATTGTTGTGAAGTAATTTTTTTGGTTTTTTTTTAAGTATTTAAAAACCCGTCTAAGTATTTAATCCTTTTTAAGGACTCAAGAAGGGTCGAAACGTTGTGGTTTAAATTAAAATTTTTCCCGTACGGTGAGAGAAAATTTTTTCCCTTTTTTAAATTTTGTCTGGGTTTTTAAAATCTACGTTCATATTAAAAAAAAAGATTTAACAGTTCAAGAATTTACTTTTTAAAAAACGTTAAAAAAACGGACAAAAAAATTTTTTTTTTTGTTTTTTTTTCGCAATCTAAAAAACCTCAAAAAAGTCAAATAAATAAATAAATAGGCTTGTTTTCCCCCGCAAATATTTTTCTATCTTTGTTTTTTTTTTTTAAAAATTTTTAAAACGGGGAATAAGAGGGGCCCAAAAAGCGGTGACAAAACGTTTCCTAAAAAAATAAAAATTTTCCTTGAAAAATTAAAAGTTGGAAAGGCACCCAAATTTTACTTTGGGCAGGCCAAAAATTTTTAAAAATAAAAAAAATTTTTAATTTGAATTTAATTTAAAAACCCCTTTAACCCCCCTACGGAAAAAAAATAAAGGGGGCAAGAAAAAAAAGATCCGAAAGGCTGAATCGGGGAAACGAACCCGGGGACCTTTGTTGCCCGGGGGGCTGCTCTTCCGCTGAGCATTTTTAACCTTTCGATTTATACTTTTCTCTGTTAAAAATATTAATGTTGGTAAAAAAGCCTTTAACCCCGGTATAAATTTTTAAATTTAAAAGGCTCTGTAATAAAATTAAAAATTTTAAAATATAAACGGGCAAAAAAGCCAAAAAGCGGATGACAAAGGTTAAACCAAAAAAACAAATAATTTTTTCCTTAGGGAAAAAACCGGGCACCAGCCCCCAAAAATTTTTGGGGCCCGGCCAAATTTTAAATGAATTTTAACCATATTTGAATTTAATTAATACCCCTTTAACCCCCCTACGGAAAAAAATAAAAAATCAAAAAAAAAATGAAGTCGCGGAGAGGGTCGCCCGGCAAGCGGGAAAAAATTTTTGGGTTCGATTCCCGTTTAGCGCCCCTTTCGGATCTATTTTTCTCTTGCTTCTTTTTTATTTTCCTAAAGGGGGTTAAAAAGGGGGATTGAAATAAACTCCAAAAAAAAGATTATTTTTTTTTTAAAATCTTGGCCGGGTCCAAGGAAAATTTTGGTCTTTGCACGGTAAATTTTAATTTTAAAGGAAAATTTTTGTTTTTTTTGGGGAACCCTTGTCATCCCCCATTTTGGGTCTTTTTCCCGTCTTATACGGTTTTAAAATTTTTTTTTTTACAGAAAACCTTTTTAAACCCCTTTAAAATTTGTTATATTATTTTTAGGTTTTTATTAAAAAATCTTGTTAAAATTTTTAAAAACTTAAATTTTTTAAAAAACAGTAAAAAAAACCTTTTATTGTTTCCCCAAATTTTTAGGGGTGCAAGTCAAACAGTTCTTGAAAATATTTAAATTAAAAAAATGTAGGTGAGCACATACATACATACGCGCGCGCGCGCACACACACACACACACACACACACACACACACACGCGCGCACGCACGCACGCACGCACGCACGCATGCACGCACGGACATCTGAAAAAAAATGAGATTCTGACATTTTGGAACATTCTGACCACATTGGCATAGAAATATGAAAAATTTTTTCATGGAAACATTTTTCTCTATGAGGAAGCAAAATAAAAATAAAAAAATTAAAATAAACACATAATACTCTGATCTGAAAAATTTGCAACATTTTTGGTATTAGCATAAATTTAATATTTGCTCGTATATTGTTGAAACAATCAATATAGTAAAAAAGGCCAGCATAACGAGCATTAAATAGAATGTTAGAATCAGAAATTTATTTAATATATTCAGCAAGCATTGTTAAACCGAAAAAATATCAATCGAATCGGACAAACCGTAAATTTACAAAATCTTACATAAAAGAATTAGACGTTTCGACTGCACGCAGTCTTCTTCAGTGTTACATAAATTATCAAGTCATATCTTAATCGCTATTATATTACATTTATAACCTATCGAATTAATAATGTTAGAAATGTGTCACGTGTCGCAATGTGTCATATCTGATGTTTTGTCTAAAGACAAACAAGACATTAACATTTTTTACATAATAATTTAATATATATAAACACTCTTAGCTTGTTGACTTGATAGAGGTGAAAGTGAGATATCTTAACGAACTAACAGTTACAAAGTTGTTTTAAAAAATAATGTGAAATCAGCATAAAGAAATTTAAAAGTAAGCCGAACAATTACGTAAGATTTTATAAATTGTGACCGATTATTATAATTGACTTGATTGTACGCAGTGCATGCGTTATTATCCATTTCTCGCATAGAAACGAAGAAATTTCACGGAAAGCATTTTATAGCTTAAGAGGGATCTCTACACAAAATGATTCATGGACGAAACATCAGATATAACACATTGCGACACGTGACACATTTCTAACATTATTAATTTGATAGAATATTAATGTAATATAATAGCGGTTAAAATATGACTTGATAATTCATGTAACACAAGAAAACTGCGTGCAGTCGAAACGTCTAATTCTTTTATGTAAGATTTTGTAAATTTACGGTTTGTCCGATTCGATTAATATTTTTTCGGTTTAACAACGCTTGCTGAATATATTAAATAAATTTCTGATTCTAACATTCTATTTAATTTAACGTATAAGACGGGCAACAAGAGCCAAATCGCGGATGACAATGCGTTATCCTAACGAAACTAAATAATTTTCCGTTAGAATTAAATACCGGTGCACAAGGCACCAAATTTTACTTGGACACGGCCAAGATTTTAAATATAAAATAATCTCATATTTGAGATTTAATTTCAGCTGGCTTAAAAGATGCGTTTGTTTACCAACATTAATATATATAACAGAGAAAAGTATAGAATCGAAAGGATCTGAATAGCTCAGCTGGAAGAGCAGTCGCCCGGCAAGCGAAAAGTCTCGGGTTCGATTCCCGATTCAGCGATTTTCGGATCTATATTTTTCTCTTGCATTCATTTATTTATTTTCCGTAGGAGGGTTAAAGGGGGTATTGAAATTAAATCTCAAATATGAGATTATTTCATATTTAAAATCTTGGCCGTGTCCAAGTAAAATTTGGTGCCTTGTGCACCGGTATTTAATTCTAATGGAAAATTATTTAGTTTCGTTAGGATAACGCATTGTCATCCGCGATTTGGCTCTTGTTGCCCGTCTTATACGTTAAATTTATATTTATATTACAGGGCCTTGTTAAAACTCTTATATTCTATTTAATGATCGTTATGCTGGCCTTTTTTACTTTATTGATTTTGGTATTAATTTCGAGAAAATCGGTCCATTAATGAAGGAATAGTTCGCGGTCAGACAGATAGACAGACAGTACTTATATGTATACAGGGTGTCCCGTGACTCGCATATCATCTCTTGTAGGCAGGTAGAGCAGGCCAATAAGCGCGCCTGCAAGCGCGCGGCGAAAAGAGACAGCCCAAATAATTACACCAGTGCTTAGCGCGCGGTGAACCGGGAGGAGGGGCGCTTATACACGTTCGATGACCAGTCGAACTGAACCGGTTGTAATTATATGGGTTGTCTCTTCTCGTCGCGCGCTTGTAGGCGTGCTTATATTAATCGATCTTTATTGATTAATTTTCCATTAAGTATTAAGAATTTCGCAAAATAGTACAGGACTTTTCTATTCGGTTTGACCTGCTCTACCTACCCACGAGAGGTGATGCGGGAGTCACTGAACACCCTGTATATATAACACATTAATATTCGAAATTTGATTGCAGCATACTCAAATCATGTGGTGGGTCCTACTGGTAAAAATAGCTGATTGCACAGAGACAATAATGTTTATACTAAGAAAGAAAGATAAGCAGCTTTCGATTTTGCATTTGTACCATCACATATCAAGTGTGGTGATTGCTTGGCTGATCGTAAGGTACTACTCAGAAGAGATATCCACGTTTGTCTCTATGGTTAATTGTACTGTGCATGTATTTATGTATATCTATTATTTTCTCGCAACATTTGGATCGCGTATTCAAGCGATCATTATGCCGGTCAAACCTTATATCACCATTCTTCAGATGGTAAGTATCACTATTAATGTTTAATTTGTTCTAATTTGATGTTCTACAAAAAATACAACTTATATTTAGAAAATTATTTTAAATATTAACATGTTTAAAAACTTAGAATAATTAAAATATTATTTTTAATATATTAATAAATAAAGTAAAAGATAAAGGGAAAAAATGCAACTTAAGGGGATGCCGGAGGTCTACTATTATCGGCCGAACCGATTATATTTTCCAACACCAAGAAGTTTTTATTGCGTTAATAGAATAACAAATGCTTTTCCACGATTAAGTTA